>NW_026732091.1:225000-387500 GCF_028476545.2 Physella acuta
ACATCTTGCCACCTGGTTTTGAACGTGATGGACATCTTGGTCGTGGGATGACATACGGTCACCAGGTTTAGTTAGTGGCGTACTACATACTAGACCACACTGTCAAGTTGTGATAACATTTAACAAAATCTTGGGGATACCGGGTCTTTAAAAACATCTTACAACAATGAGGATAAGCTATGGATGGGGGAGGGGAATGTGTGTAAAAAAAGAGTGCCTTTATTTGTGGACGATGAAAGGCAGATTCAATTCCGTACCACGTTTAGAAAAGCAAAAGGTACCCCAGTACTACATAGCTAACTTATCAACCATACTTTACATACTTTCAACTTCATTTTAGATGTAGTATTCGAAAAAATCAATAACACTAACTTATTAAAAGCAAATCAATTAGCACCTGACTCAAAGATCTTTAACTCTGAAAGTCTCCCTCCCCCCTCCTCATACAATCGTTATTTGATTGTGAGTGGGTATCAAGCAAATAAATATAGGCCTTTGTTGTTTACAAGGGTATATTTTATTCTTTAGCAAGATAAACTACTGGGATATGAAATAAATGAAGACTATCAGTGTACACATTCAGCTTGTTACAATAGAATGAACACACTCGTAAAAACTAAAATGTGCTTTAACTAATATTTCTTATATTAATAAGATTTGGATCCCGCACAGTCTACTTGATGAATTTAACCACTATTCAATTAGTAATTTCGACCTTTGGCTTATAATGTTTAAGACAGCTTAGTTTCATCTTTATTTTACATTTTAAATAGACCTAATGGCCTAATAATATAAAACAAATATAACGGAATACGAAAGCGGAGAAAGGTAGAATCGATATCGCTAATACTTTGGCCTACGGTATCTATTTTGTGAGTCGGGTTTTACAGCTTGTGAACGTCTGAAGAAGAAAGTAAAAACATTTGTGAAAATAACAGTAAAAATGTACCGACTCACACTAAATTCAAATTAAGTCTGAATGTTTTCTTATTTTAATTGATCAAAATACCAACGGATATAGCGACAAAACATTAGCGATACAGTTTTTCTCGATTTTTAGATTAAAGCCTCTACTGTAATGCATTACGAAAAAGAAGATTTTCGTAGTTAAAAAATTAAACTAAAAATCGTATAGTCTTACTCAAATCGAACCTAGTGTCATTATTTTTAGTTTTAAATCATTATATGTATAAGTTAATTTCAACTTTGTGTTGAGTTATCGTATACCTAATTCAATCATTAGTAGCACGTAGTACGGGCCGCAACATATTAGCTCAATTCATACAATTTTTACTATTTAAAATAGATTAATTTATTATCTTTCAATCCTCTCATTTACTAGTTTAATTATTAAAATTCTTTAAGAAAAAACATGTATAAAAATTGGTGACATAATTCATATAAAACGAAGGAACATGAAAATGCGGTATCGATACCGCTAATAGGGTACCTAGTTTGTGAGACATATTGCATAGTCTGCTAAACGGATATACCTAAAATAAGTATGCTTGTTAGAAAGCTGAATAAAAAATGAAGATAATCCTGCTAAAAACAGAGTTAGTCTCAATGTGCTACTATTTTATGTAAATTTTTGAAAACTCACCTTTTAAACTCAATATGAGATAAACAAAAACAAGTAAAAAGTTGAAATAAAAATTATACGGCGGTAACGGTCAATAACCGCTGCTAATAAGGAGGGCATATATGGTTGGAATCATAATCGCGTTCTGTCGTTTTTTAAACGGTTAACATAGCAATGCAAACGACTACATTTGAATTAGATTTTATTGTGCACGAAAGGTTTAGAGCCTGTGACGTCATATTTTATTTACTGGTGCAACTAGCTATTTTATTATTATCAAATTATTTTCAGGGTAGATAATTCTGCATTTTTTGAAAATAGTCAGAATTTTAATTGTTATGTACTTTTGACCGTAGACAGCTATTACAGGTAAGAAAGATTTTCTTTGTTATATAACTTTGATCGTAAAAGAAAACTGATTCTAAATCTGCAATTTTTTGAAAATAGTCAGAATTTTCATTGTTATGTACCTTTGACCGTAGACAGATTTAATTGCAAAAAAAGGTACACAACTCTGCAATTCTTAAAGATGAAAAGGATTTCCATTGTTACATACCTTTGACCGCAAACTACCTATTTTTTAAAGTTTCAATCTAATTCTAAAATTGGTTTATGGGCCTAGTGAAGTAGAGCTCATTTCCTTCTGCAACCTGGTATATGAACAGGGCGCTACCGTTAAGGCGAACTAGGCGATTGCCTATAGCGCTAGCCATACTGAGCGCACTCTCTTTAAATTAGGCCTATAAATAGTTATTCGCGTTGGTGAAAATGCGCCCCCTTTCCTCTTTGGACATGAAGGGATTATTTTCACCAGTTATTTTATCACACGAGCCCTGTCGCTACGGCACTGTTACAATAATGAGATTATTATCTATATATATAATTCTCTTCTTGTAGACCCTAGAAATCAAGCTGTAAGCGCGCCTTGCAGTCCCCTCTCTTCTTCACTAGGCATAAATCAACCTCCCCCACCCCCAGCTCTGTTGAGCTGTGGTTCACGCTAAATGTTTACAATCGTACAGCCGGGTTTAGTGACGCCTATTAGGGGCAGATAATTTAGTCTAATACTATTTGAAACTTAGGGGAGGTAATTAAGAAGAGGCTGCTTTCAGGGGGGGGGGGTAGGTTAGGGATTGGGGGAAATGAGGGTGGGGGGGAGGGTGGTTATCGTCCTTAACGACCAACTGATAGTATTTTAAAGTAAATATTTTCAGGGGCAGCATTTGTACTGTCGAATTCAATAATTATGAATTACTGAAAAGTAGAAAATAAAACAACTAAATAGCGGCGTTTGATACGCCGCGGGTCGGCTCGTTGTATATAATCAGTTTCTTGCTGCAAGTCTTCGGTTTAAAAAAAAATTACAGGAGCGGAATTTACTTAGTCACGCATTCAGAATCTTTTATCAATCCCACTACACACATACTCTCAAACTCATTCGATACACTACAGTCCATTCACAACATACCCCTCTCCTTTCCCGAGCTGAAAATGCATACAAGAACTATAAAAATTATTTTCAGATTCAAAAAAACTTTTTTTCTAACAAATACATCCATTCAATATCCTAAACATGCAACAAATACATTGTTCGGTAGTCCATATGTAATTCATCAATGTCGTCAGTCAACTTGAACACAAATCTTTTGGTCCCATCCAACACCTTGTCCACACAAATCTTTTGCATCTGGTTTTTTGTCTCTGAATATCGATAAATGCTAAAAAATAAAATAATCCAGGACCAACGTGTTTCTAAACTTTGTACAATGATAGTTTATTTAAAAATAACACTGTTGAGCACTTCTTCCTCACAATTCTATTTTTTTAACCCTTTATTTACGGAATTATGTTCTGAATGAAATTTTTACTTAAACAGTGTGTTACTATATTGCTTTTGGCACATTCAAAGCATATGTCGAAGGAAATTTCGTTTCATAAATTTTTAATGGCCCAAACGTATATTGGTACTTATAAGTACCGTCAGGAATGTAGGACATTTTTTGTCAAAAATTTTTTTTTTACAAAACAGGAACAAACGATACAAATTATTAACTAATAACATGGCAATCATTATAGCAATCACTTTTTGTAATTTTCACACATAAATACAGCACAAAAGTATATTTTGAGTACGATTTTTACTGGATTTTCCATCAGAACACATCTTAGACCTCAAACACAGCAAAAGTTGCCGACATATCATGCTCCCTAAATCTTGTCTTTGGTTTTCTGGTGTAGCAACGGTTGACGGAATGAACATGCTTTTGCTGGAAGCTTCAAATAGCTAGTACAATGAGCCGCATTAACAAACAAAAGCCTAGTCACTCAGCACGCAACTACTAGTAATACTAGTATAATTGTAGCCTACTAGAATGTTTTGACAAGTCTACACTACAGTGCAAAGTTCATAAATAGAAGTGAGCTCAATGTGTTTAGGATAGCCGTAGCGGCCTACTCTTTTCTTTTTACTAATTAAAATTTACCTTATAGATATATACTATATGCAGAAGTATGGACTATTACTAGGTTACAGGTATACATTACGTAAATGCTAGTTGTTGTAGGCAAGAGAGTTTATTGCAGTAAATATAACTAACAATTTAAATCTTACAACTAGAACTAGGCTTTGGTATACAAATGAAGCATACTAAACCTCGTAAACGAGTCTGCAACTGATACCTTTATTCTTGTTATTTTTTACTACTAGAAATTAACAAGTAATTACTTTGTTTCTTAGGTAAACCATGTGCTAACCTTCTTATACATGTGTAAATATCATGTTTTGAGTACATTTCGATAATTAATTATCAGGATAATATATATGTAACTCCACATAAAAAAATCTGCGATTTTCTAAAAATCCTAAAAAATGACCGTGTGCCCTGACGGTACTTATAAGTCCACTTGTAAACATCGATCTAATACAAAGACAATTTGATTAAAATGGTATGACTAGAAGTTAAACGCGTTTGCCTGACTATTGAAGGTGCCAATAAAAAATATTTGGGGTTGAAAACTTGAAAAATAAGGTAAAACAAAGGGAAATCAAGAACGTGTGTGAGAAATGTACAGAAAAATTTTGAACTACCGATATAGCAAGACATTGAAAATGGCGCCACACCAATAATTTTCAAAAATCATTGATACCTCCGACTACCGGCGACTCAGGGGAGATAATACTATTAATTACTTCAATAATTTTTAAAATTCGTATTAAATTAAAAATAATACACGCACTTAATTAAAGTGGTACTTATAAGTACCGTCAGTAGATAAAGGGTTAAATATTAAATATGTTTTCATTAATATACAAAAGTACTATATACCAAATAGCAATGTCACTCGGATTCTAAAATATGGATTATTAAATCACAAGTATTATTTAAAATCAATACGATTTGGCCATTTATCAAAGAACTTAATACATTCTTAAGCATCATAATAACTACTATCTAACAATCAGGAATTTAACAGTCTAAGCCAGGGGTCTCCAAACTTTTTATCGCGAGGGCCGCATTAAATATAAAATATCAGTTCGGGGGCCAGAGATTCTTCCAGGAATTTCTTCAAGTTGGCGAATCCCCCCGCCCCCGAAGAACGTCTAACCCGTCCCCCTCCCCTCCCCCCAACGTAGTATAATTGATATAGAAATATATACACATTTCTTAAAGAAACCCTGTCGGGTCCGAAAACACACTCAAGGTCCAAGTTTGTTCTCAAATTGTTGTTAGTGTATTTCATTCTTGAAAATGTAGTTCCGAAATTTGGGCAAAAACTTTTTTAAAAAACCTTATAAAAACCCAACCACCCTTCTTTGAACTTGTTTCTAAGGAGGTCATTTGCTTGCAATTCAATCACCTCAAGCTGCAGTTCATCTGGGCAACTGGCGAAATTTACTTCAAATGGGTTTTGAAACAGTTTCATTTTTTCTGCCTTTGAATCCAAGTCAAAACACCGCTACTGAAACTGCATCTGGAGTTCCTTGATAATTTTGCATTTAAATGACTGAGATGTTGCTTTAGCCATGAAGACCTTGCACTGCTGAAAGTGCGTCAAGTTTTTGGCCTGTACTTGTTTCAAAAACAAGACATTTGGATCTGAAAGCCTTTAGATGGTTGTATAGAACAGAAACTACATTTTACTCTCCTTGTAGTTCTAGGTTCAGAACATTTAAATAACTAGTTATGACTGTAGCAAAGGCCAATTTCTATACCCACTCTTCATCAGACAATAATGGCCGTGGCTTGCCTTTACTTTCCAGGAAGTCACCTATTTCCTTGCTTAACTTAAATACTCTGCTCAGAACTTTCCCACAATTTAGCCATCCTACTGCTGTATATTATGGTAAATGTTGCGTGTCTGTATCTTTCAACATGATTCTGATCCGTCTATGGTTGAGCCCATCACAGGATTCAGTACACTGCTAATGTCCATATAGTTAGCAAACAAAGCTTGCTGGTGAATAATACATTGCATTAACACTATTTGTAGAATGTTTTTCTCATTCGCTTGTCTAACCAAGCATTTCGTTATGCCACTCATGTACTTTCCTGCATCAACATTCAACTGAGGCTAGTCCAGTCCAAGTTATAATCAGCAATTTTTTTTTAACTTATTGAATATCTCCTCTCCAGCTAACAGTGCCATACATGCTATGTTGAGAAGCCAGCTCTTGTGTTATGTTTATGTCTTCATCCACACCTCTAATGAAAACAAACAGTTGAGAGGTGGAACAGCTGTCCAGCGACTCATCCATTGCAATTGAAAAATGGGGTAACGCTTGCATTTTTCGCTATTTGCGTCACGATGTTTTCACTAATGTCTGCAACACGGCGGGCAATGGTATTTGCACCAAATGCTACATTTTCATATTATTTTGAATTTTCTTGGTAAAGGTCCTCAGCCACCTCCAATAAAAATCGTTTCCGTGGACAAAAAGATCTCCGCGGGCCGGATGAGAGGACCACGCGGGCCGCATCCGGCATGTACTCGGCACAACCTCGAGATACCAAAAAAAATACAATCGGGCTCCATCCTTAGTCTCGAAATCAATAAAATCAACTATCTAGCGATGAAGAAACGGACCAACCTCATTGATCGGGTCAAACATCAATCATCTCAACAAAAAAAAAAAAACAAAAAAAAAAAAAAACAAACACGAAAACATTAAACTAATGGAAGGGGTTTATTATCCAACCAAGAAAACATAACATCTTAGGATAGAATAAGTTAGCACATTGTACCTTAAATACCATGATATAACTTATTCACAACCTAGCATTTTAATTGTTAAATCAACTAATGGTGATTGATGGTGCCTAACCAAAATATCAGTATAGAAATATAATATCTAATTTAATGGAAGAAAAATTCTCCATGACCCCAGGACAAACAAAACTATCTCAGCAAATAATCGAGATCCATATAACCATAATCCATCATCTAATTCGAGCATGAATGGGTGACTACAACAATACAATAAACTACTTTTCAAGGGAAACAGGGAAAATACTGGATCCAACAACCAAATCAGCAAATGTATCTTCAATCGATATCATATCTAATACACCAAAGAGTACATAAACCTAGCACTAGCAAACATACTATGACCATCCACAAAAGGGGAACCTAACGCCATATATTTCCTTCTCCAAGCCGCTTCCCCAATAATAAATAGAGCTGAACTGTGTAACTCCTAAATCAATCCATGCCGGCGTTTAAACACCTGCCAAGCACGAACCAAAGTTAAAACTGGCTAACATATCTGTAGTTCTAACCTTGATTGGAATCAATGGGCGATGAGAGACCCGATATAGTCGCTAGATAATTTGTATTAGGATTCGATTATTTTTTTTCTTGAATTAATCTATTGTTTTTAGAATAATTAAGACTAAGGTTAAGGTTCAACCATTTTGGTTTCAGCCACACTTACTAAAATTGTTTATTATAAGCCAACAAATTAAATGAGACCTTTCCCCCTTCTAAGGGTGTACATAAAGCTATTCTTAGATTTTTACACCTAAACTTTGCACCTAGGCTCACCTTAGACAAGGACCTCATTTGTAGATCACCCAAGACTATACAATTATAACCAAGAAATGTTCTCTATATATTATTAAGCTATACTATATATTATTAAGCTATACATCAAATATACAGACTAAAATCAATTTTATCAACTGAAAATTAATCCGCTTCCTATTAGACTCCAGGCTAAGACCAGCAACGTTTACCCCCCCCCCACCCCCACCCCCCACCACTTATTTGCTTCACCTAAACCTAGATGTAAACAAGCAACGGCATCTTAATTTATGTTAATAATTGTTTTGTTCGGTACAAAATTAAAAAAAAAAGAGTTTTATTTAGCATTTATTTTAAACCATAGATATAACATAAAAACAAAACCCAAAGGCCTAATTGACTAAAATAAAATACATATTGATTTGATGACTAACTATTTAGCTAGGCGAATACATGCATTTCTGTTGATTTTATATAATCAAGACACGCGTAAAATAATGTGGTTAAAAAACAAGCCAAACATATAAAAGACAGTATATTTGAAAATAACAAAAATGTTATCAAAATATTACAATAAAATGTAACTCGAGATAAAAAAATAATAACTTAATAACCAACATAAAATTAGATTATTTACTCGGAAAAATTCTATGTAGGCCTACAAAATTAGGCTTAATATTAACAAACATATACTGTTTAAAAATGAATGTTTTCTTCTAACTACACAAATACATATTCATTTTACAAATGAGAGTTATAAAGTGAAACCAAACTCGATAATTATAACAGTAAAAAAATATTGATAATAACAAGGTTTAATACAATACTTTTGACCGGGATGATAGAATTAAAGAAACTATAGTTTACGGCGAGTAAAAAAAAAATTATAGCACGATTTTAATATAAAGCCTGGAATGATTTAAAATAGAATTTTGAGTGATTTGCTGTCTCAAGATACTTTGCAAGGAAATATATTACATTGCTAAAATTAGGAAATTGTTAAAATAATTCATATGAGATTTATTGAGGCTGTTTACATATATATTTATAGGAAGTTATATATATAATTATATGAATGTATATCTGTATATATATATATATATATATATATATATATATATATATATATATATATATATATATATATATATTTATATATATATATATATATATATATATATATATATATATATATATATATATATATATATATATACATATATATATATATAGATATATATATATATATATATATATATATATATATATATATCAACTAACGGTTATAACAATATAATATATTACATTAATATCAAAATCGATGGGCAAAAATGATAAATACGATTTTTTATTTGTATTTACATATCCCTCCCCCTAAATAAAAAATAAAATGATTCGGACTGCATGTATAAATGTACTTTTAAAAAAATGAATGTATTTGTACATGTATACATCTCTTTAAAAAAATATTTTTGTTATTAAAAAATGTCTAGTTCAAATCAATGTTATAACGTTCAACTTGGAAGATATTGTACTCATGTTTTTACAATTGATTGCTTGTATATAAACCTATTTACACATCTAGGACCGTAAAGTCAAAATCACACAGCATAAGCCATTGTAGTCTATATACAACTACATGTGTAACGCAAAATAAACTTCTTGTCGTGTGGATCCCAGTCTTTGCCGCGGACATACCGATACGCGTATTACTGATGACATGAAATAGTGTAAAAGATAGAAATTAAATAAGCAAACTATCCTAGTTGTTTATCTTCACACACTAGTAAAACACTCACATGATGCATGCCATTGTAAATATAGATCTTTTATTCCAACCGTCTTTTTTTAATTGATGGACCCTGATTATCATCGCCTCTGTAGACTGTAATAATAAACGGGTCGTTATTCAGCAGCCAGTCAGCTGTTGGTCTTTCTTTAGGTTCTCTGTGTAAAACTTTGTCTAAAAACTCTCGTAAGTAAACTGATGATGATGGCGGTAGTTTAAAATGTAGCGGCTCTCCCGTTGCAATTCTATACACAACCTGAGCTGACATCATGGAAGAGTTTGGTGGTTTCCCCGTCAACATTTCTATAACAGTGCAGCCGACACTCCTGTAATTGATATTTAACAAATATTTTAGTAATTGTATGATTTTGTTTTGTCGACGAGTAAAGTGTACGAGTTAGGAAGTCATAGCTCGACTCCAATTGAAGTACCTGTGTCAACACAGTTCGTTAGAGTATTTGACATGCTACACCTTTCATCCGATAGCCAAGAAACTTTGGGAAGTTCTTGAGATTATTCGTGGGGAGGTTTCATCGAAATAAATAATTTCCAACTCGCAGAGGTGGCGTTTTGGCAAGGCAAGATTCGATTATTCTCTATATATAGTATATACAAAATAAAAATCCATTGCGTATTTACACCGTTCATCCGATTGCCATAAATACAATAGTGAAGATCTGCAAAACATTATTTTGCTAATTTCACAAAGGCGGCGCCCCGCAAGGGTGCGATTTTTTCTCTAAATACGGTATATAAAAAAAAAAGTAGGACGCGGTTCGACACCGTTTAGCAGAGTGCCATTAAACTTTGGGGATTTGATGAGACTATTTCCAAGATGAATTTTGCAAAAGAAAAAAACATATTTTGCACATGCGGCCTCCGACAGGGTGCGATTTCACGCCCGCGAACGCTATGGTGCCTACGTTATGGTCGTTGACTAAATTGAATTAGGCACGCACGCCGGCGCCCCGGCTTGGTGCACTGTGGCATCCCGTTTATCATGTGAGCAATATGGCAACTACGTTCGATTTGGGGCATTACAGTCATCAATTCATGGTGAGTTGTAGCAGGGGTGTCCACTTGTATACAAAAGTAAACACTATTTTTGTTGTTTCTTTAAAAGTAACTTGTTTTTCGATTTCAAAGACGAATACTAAGCCTTTAATTGAATATTATATTCAATAAACGTTGGAATAAGTAACCTTGTTTAACCTGGTTCAATTATTCAAAATAGCAATTCACACACAAGTATTTTTTAAAAGGTACATTTGTTGTAGAATATTTTGGTCTGGATATCAAATTAATATCACGTTAAGATGTACCTTTCTTTTACAAGAATATAATTATTCCTTTATATATATATATATATATATATATATATATATATATATATATATATATATATATATATATATATATGCCTATTTATTTATTGAATACATCCATTGTTTACCATATATCAGATCTGCTGGTGTAGTATTTTAAAACGTTTCCATCTGTAAAAACAACTTCTGGAGCCATGTATCTAACTGTTCCTCTTTCTGTGGGTAGTCCTTTCCCGTCGATAAATTCTGATATACCAAAGTCAGTTAGCTTGATGTTCATATCATCTGCCATAAGGATATTGCATCCTATGGTAAATTAAAGTGTAAGTTATTGATTAATGTTTATATCTGTCAACATAAATTATAATACGTCTTACAATTAGGTAATATCATTTTCAATAAAAATGTTTTCTTACACATCAAACATTTACTGATCATTTGCTGTAACATTATGTAAAGAAAAACAATTGATGCGTTATCATACTTGTAATAACCAAATAAGCAATCGAGAAGTCTGTTTTTATTTCAGTATGTATATACTATACTCCTTATGCCATAAAGTAGATTTTTTTAAGATTGCGTCGTCTAAAAATGATGTTATAGATTGTAGAGTTTAGTACCCAAACGAAGAACATTGACACTGTAGGCTGCAGCAAATTTTACATAAAAACTGATAGAATGGTGTTTACCTTTAATATCTCTGTGAAGAATGTTGTTTTCATGTAAATAATCAACCCCTTCCAGAATTTGAACAGTAAAGTGCCGAGTCACTTCTTCGTTTAAATTTCCTCTTCTGGAAATATACGCTTCCAGAGTGCCCTGAATTATAGCATATTAACAATTTGAAACCAATCATGGTTTTATAAGCTGTTATAAATATTTTTAGAAAAAGAAAATAACGCTGCTTCTTACGTTTTTCAAATATTCTAGGAATATATAGAATGCATCCTTTGTTTTTTGAAAACCGTGGAACTGAACAATTCTTTCATGTTTTGCTTTTAATAGAAATTTTGTCTCCTTTATACATATTTCCTGGTGAAAAAAATTGTTTCAAAATGTTATTAATACAAAATAATGAAACACCATTATACTTTTATAACTTGCTATTTTATTATCATAACACGTGGGAGGTATTTTAAATTAAAAATATAATATCTAATTATAAATATATATATATATATATATATATATATATATATATATATATATACATATATATATATATATATATATATATATATATATATATATATATATATATATATAAAGCAATGTCTGTCTGTCTGTCTGTCTGTCTGTCTGTCTGTCTGTCTGTCTGTCTGTCTGTCTGTCTGTCTGTCTGTCTGTCTGTCTGTCTGTCTGTCTGTCTGTCTGTCTGTCTGTCTGTCTGTCTGTCTGTCTGTCTGTCTGTCTGTCTGTCTGTCTGTCTGTCTGTCTGTCTGTCTGTCTGTCTGTCTGTCTGTCTGTCTGTCTGTCTGTCTGTCTGTCTGTCTGTCTGTCTGTCTGTCTGTCTGTCTGTCTGTCTGTCTGTCTGTCTGTCTGTCTGTCTGTCTGTCTGTCTGTCTGTCTGTCTGTCTGTCTGTCTGTCTGTCTGTCTGTCTGTCTGTCTGTCTGTCTGTCTGTCTGTCTGTCTGTCTGTCTGTCTGTCTGTCTGTCTGTCTGTCTGTCTGTCTGTCTGTCTGTCTGTCTGTCTGTCTGTCCGTCTGTCCGTCTGTCCGTCTGTCCGTCTGTCCGTCTGTCCGTCTGTCCGTCTGTCCGTCTGTCCGTCTGTCCGTCTGTCCGTCTGTCCGTCTGTCTGTCTGTCTTTCTGTCTGTCTGTCTGTCTGTCTGTCCGTCTGTCTGTTCTGTCTGTTCTGTCTGTTCTCTCTGTCTGTCTGTCTGTCTGTCTGTCTGTCTGTCTGTCTGTCTGTCTGTCTGTCTGTCTGTCTGTCTGTCTGTCTGTCTGTCTGTCTGTCTGTCTGTCTGTCTGTCTGTCTGTCTGTCTGTCTGTCTGTCTGTCTGTCTGTCTGTCTGTCTGTCTGTCTGTCTGTCTGTCTGTCTGTCTGTCTGTCTGTCTGTCTGTCTGTCTGTCTGTCTGTCTGTCTGTCTGTCTGTCTGTCTGTCTGTCTGTCTGTCTGTCTGTCTGTCTGTCTGTCTGTCTGTCTGTCTGTCTGTCTGTCTGTCTGTCTGTCTGTCTGTCTGTCTGTCTGTCTGTCTGTCTGTCTGTCTGTCTGTCTGTCTGTCTGTTTGTTTGTTTGTTTGTTTGTCTGTCTGTCTGTCTGTCCGTCTGTCTGTCTGTCTGTCCGTTTGACCTTTATGCATTACTACATCTCTCATCACATCGCCGTGAAACTTTTCAAATTCGCAGGGGTGGAGCCCCGGCAGGGCGCGACTTTTTTTTCTCTATATACGGTATATAAAAATAAAAGTCGATTTTAGTTCGACATCATTCATCTGATCGCTATCAAACTTTGGTGGGAAAGGGTTCTATAAAGGGAAAGGGAAAGGGTTTTATAAAAAAATCATTTTTAATTTAATAAGGGCGGCACCACGGGAGGGTGCGATTTTTCTGTATATACTATATAAAAAAAAATAAAAGTGAATTGCTGTGACACCGTTCACACGCAGTAGCGTAGCGAGGGGGGGGACATATGTCCCCGGGCGCCGACCTTAGGGGGGGGCGCCAAATTGAAAGTTTGAGGGGGGGGGGGTGCAAATGAAAAGTTCGAGGGGGGGGGGGTGCAAATCAAAAGTTTGAGGGGGGGGGGTGCAAATGAAAAGTTCGAGGGGGGGTGCAAATCGAAAATTTGCTCCCAAGGGGGCGCCAAATTGAAAGTATGTCCCCGGGCGCCGGGAAAGGTCGCTACGCTTCTGTTCACACGATCGTCATGAAACTTTGGGAAGATGTTGAGAATATTCCTGGGGAGGTTACTGCGCTAACAAGATTTTCAAATTCGCAGGGGTGGCGCCCCGGCAGGGCGCGATTTGTTTTTTCTCTACATACGGTTTATAAAAAATAAAACTCTATTTCGGTTTCACACCGTTTATCCGTGTACCATGAAACTTTGGGGAGTTCATTATAACACTCTAGGGAAAGGTTCTGTAAAAAATAATTTTTTATATCACAAGGGTGGCGCCACGGGAGGGTGCGATTTTTTTTCTATATACACGGTATATAAAAAAATAAAACTCGGATGCGGTTCATCCGAGTGCCATGAAACATTAGGGAGTAGATGAGAATACTCCCAAGAATATTGCTGCGAAAAAGAAAACTAAAGTTTCTTATGGGCGGCGCCATGTAGGGTACAATTTTCGTCAATACACGTTTGGCGCCCAGAGTTTTAGAGCGACTATGTTGGCACTTGGCATCCGTTAATCGAGCATCCTGCATAGCAAGTAAGGGTTACTACTATATTCAGCGGTAAAACTACAACAGGCTTCTAAAAATAACTTTGTACAGTTTCGTCACCTTGCGAAAGATGAAAAAAAAACTTTTTGAATATGAGGAGCCTACTGTAGAGTTTCGTCACTTTGCGAATAATGCAATAAGCATCTATTATTAGACGATCCAGTCAAAAATTGAGATCGAGCATCTAATAATAGACCATTAGTAACGCTAGCTTATTGCATCAGTCGCAAATATGTTTAAAACACGTCAAATAACTTTTTTACGTATTAAAGAAAAAAATCCTGTTCATTTGTGTCACTTTAGCAAATGACAAAATCTACATCATTGTTAACATGATGCTATTGGGCGCTCTGGGTTATCCTATGAGTACGATGGCGTCTGTTAGTTTTAAGGAGCCAGGGACCGGACACTGCGCCTATGTGGTGGTGTAATTGGGGGAGGGGGGGGCTCATGAGAGCGCCCTCTATGTCCCTTACACATGGGTGGTCACCGAAGTGTGTTGTATCTCATTATTTCGGTGAGTGGTTAATGTACACTCAAGGTTTTTATGCAGTATTGTAGGAAAACCCGTGTCCTGATATTTATGATCCAAGCCCAGGCATTGTTTACATTTAAATAACTCACTTTTAGAAAAGAAATTCACGAGTCTAAGAATATAGGATTGGTAACGCATGGATGAAACCCTTCTTATATATTTTGTCGGACTTTCTTCTATTTCCGCGGCAACGCGCGGGGACGGGTACGCTAGTATGTATATATATAACCCAGACACCACATGTTTGTGTCTTATAAAAGGACCGATTTAGGCTGAGCATGTGTGAAAATATGTAGGCCTAATTAATACGTTTAAATAAATGTATGTTTAACAATTTTGTAAGAAAGAACATTATTCTCTTCACAAATACGCTATTTAAAGTTTTTCGCAAAATGCAGTTACTCACATGTACCGGAACAAACAAACACTTAAATATTTAAACATATAAACAACTTAAATTTTAGTATAATATAGATTACCAGTGTTTCTGTTGAAGTCGGTTCTATTTTCTTTGCAACAAACTTTTCTTCATCTGGATTATGCATGTCAACTACCTTAAAGACTCTGCCAAAGGCACCCTTGCCTATCATTGTTGATCTTATTTCGAAATGTTTAGGGAAGTCGTCAGAAAATATAATATCTATTTATATATAAAAAATAATTGTGAGTTAAAAAGTAATACACAACGTGTGTCTTTTTTAGCAGTTTCTTCGATTCATAATCATATGAAGCATTGTATGCAACCATATAGTGTAACAAAAGTGATTTAATAAGTATAATTTTATTTATTATAATAAATATAAAAAACGAAACATTTTCTAACCTGTTTTTGATGGCAAAATTCCCGTCACCCTTCCAGTTCTCCAAAATACTGAGTTTGCATTTTGCGAAAGGTCCTTATTATCACTGAACATTAGTCTATTTAAAATGTCATTAAAAGTTTCGTCAGTAATAATTTTCTCACTCGCATCTTTATTTATACTCAACCGCTTCAACAACTCCGTTGCTTGTTCCTGTTCTTGGGGGTCCTCATGCGCCAGTATAGTTTTTAAACGTGGAATGATAGGAATAATCTGTTAGGAATATCGATGGCTAGAATGTAAATAAACTATTTGAATTAAAGCAACACGTCGTCTGTTTGAATAAAAGGGTTAGTGTCCCATATATAACGGAGTTTGACAACTTGTTATACTCATAATACTATGGCATTGTCAAAGTATTTTAAATTGTAAATAACAGGTGAAAAAATAAAAATATGTATGTTAATCAAAAGCATATGAATGGAAATGATAATGGCAACGAGTTAGTGTAAGAGAAATGGTAAGGGTAATGGTTATGGCTAGAAAACAAAATTCATGTTTTACGTTTAATACACATTGTAGGCATTATGTAAAAAATTGGTTTTCTCATTTGCTCATTAAATTACCGTCAGACTATTTACAAGGTAATAATTAACAGGCTGTAATTGGGAGGAGGGTAAATTATGCTAGTATTAATGTTGCAGGGCAATTATCTGGAAGGTAATTTCATTTGTGCAATTGTGTATTTGACAGTAAATCTATTATCCCGCCATCTTTCTTACGACTCTCTACCTGTGCACTCTCTCTTCTCCTAACTCCTAGGTCAACAGAAATGCAAGGGCTTGCTACAGTGACCACTGACCCAGCTGCTAGACCGTACAAGCGGGCTAGATCTATCGTGTGATCAAGCACCGAGTCTCACTCGCTCATGGGAATGATCTAATGCTGATGGACATGAACCGGTGACAAATTAATTCGGTATTTTAACCATGACCAATGCCCCTTGTTAGTGCACCTGGTTATAGGGGCGTACAAGACATTCTGCTACGAACAGTTATCTTTTTTTTAATTATAGCATAATGCAGTAAAGATTTAATATGTCCAATATCTCGAGTTAAAACAAAGTAGTTAAGGAAATAATATAATTATATGAATTAGATACATTTTGCATGTATTTTTAAATAAACACACGACACTAAGCATCCATGAGGTGTGGCAAAATGTTTGAAAAGAGAAAGGAATACTGAAAATATGGTTTTTTTTCATAGCAAAATGATGAAATAATAAAACTCTACTTTGCGTCGAAAAATGGAACAGAGCGGTATGAAGTAATAGTGTAAGTTGATAACCCGAAAGTTTCATACAAAAACATATAATAGAGTCACATTAAATTCAATATTAGCCACTTAATGTGAGACCTAGTGAATCACAATACATTGTTAAGAAAACTGGTGAACAAAGTAAACAAAAAAAATAGCATCAATTTATAAGCTAAAGAGTGACTAAAATGGATTTGACATATTCAAAACTACTACGGAGATCATTAGTTATGTGACCCGTAATGTATAGTCGATGCAGTCCCGTCACTTTACCTTCTACTCTCTTCGTAGGTACACGTTTTTTTTTTTTTGGGTAGTCATTTGCCAATATACAATTATAATTACTCTGGTGTTTCGCACTAGTTCATCACGGAGAAACTCGTTATTACTAGGCACCGTGTTCAGAGAAACATGTTTTGGCTAATATTTAATTGGAAGGTAATACGTATATTGCGGCTCTGCAACTCTAGATATTAAAGAGAAAAAAATGTGAAACCTCATCCCATTCCTCTTCAGTAATGGTATATCTTGACAATCCTTGAAGTAAGGCATACAGCTTAAATGTTTGATGTATTCTGTCTTCCGCTTCCGCGGCTTTAGTTATTCCATCTAGCAAAAACCGCTTTATTTCTCCTAGAGGCATAAGTTTAAAAAAAAGCAATCATTATTACACAACGATATTAATTCATCAGAAAATGAATTTCCTCCGTAAAAAAGATAAATCCGATACTCGGTTTATTGATACCAGCTAAAGAGCTAAATAGAAAGTACCTAAGTAGTTTTATTTTTGTGATTTCCTTGAAGAACTGACTGTTACAATGTTACACCTATATTGTTCCGTGTGCTAAGTCACAAGCCAAGTTTCTACTCAAGATCGATTGTAATTGTTTGCTTAGTTTAATAAAGACTTGTATATCACAATCACCTTCAATTTGAAACTCGAAACTAATAGAAAACATGACAATGTTCTAATTTTCTCAATATACTAAATACATTCAAATATCTGAAAATAACTATTTTATAACATATTTAATAGGCTTGGCTATTTTTCTCTATTTCTCTACCAATACAGAGAATATTTTTTTATTGAAATTCAAATAACTATCTTAATCTGTTACGTATCTGAGGATTAAGTGCCCAAGTCGTAATTATGCGGTAACGTGTCCTGGAATGGGTGTATGGAGATTAAGTGACTGAACCCCATCAAGTATACGTATACAGTAACAGTTATATCCAAATACGTACTTAACATTATATTTAAAGTTATGTAATTTTAGTGAAAAATAATTACCGCGGGTCTCACTTTGTAAATTACCGATTTGCAAAAGTAGCAACTTTGAAACCAGTAATGTCCTTTGTTGTTTAAAGTTGAAGTTCAAAATCGCCTTAATCATACAAAATTATATTGTAGAAAACATGGAATCAACAACATTAAAAGAGTGTTTACATAATTATATTATAAATCAATATGACTGGGTTTAGATAAGTGATTAGGTGTAGTAATTTAAAATCTTAATAAAACAAAAACCTGTAGTTTTTACATTGGCAGGATTTAACAAATTTCATCTTTCCTGAATAAAATGGCATCATCTTAAAACAAGTTGACATTATTAATTAGGATCTAGCATGTGGCAACATGAGAAGAGTCTTACCCTGGTCTTATTTTGAATTATTTGACACAAACGGGATGTTAGTGCCGCTTAGGTCACAAGCAGATAATTGGATTCACATTTTTACGCATGTTTTAGATAATGATCCGCATATAATACATTTTTATCATTTTGCTTAAAAATTCATTGAATGATTTATTAATAATTAATAAGCTAAATAAAAAAACATATTGAAATCAGTATTTAATATAAAAAGCTACGGAGACCGACAAAGATTTTTTTTTAAATTGGATAGCCCTACTGATAAATTTGTAAAAATTTACATAAAAAAATCTTGCTAATTGCTACAAGACACTTGCACTCAAAACATCCATACCGTTTGCTGGAATAGATGATTTTCTAAATGCGGCAATTTCACGAAAACCACAATATCGAACTGACGATTTGGGCGATTCGGGGAATTTTTCCATTCAATTAACGTCTTGCCTTAGAGATGACGTTTGCATAAAATAGCCATCGGGTAAACGTAATTTGAACCAGTATCCTCGGGAATTTGATGTCCCACATAAAAAATAATTAGGCTAGCAAAACAGCAACGCATTTTGCCTCGTAACATAACTCAGTAATGTATCAAAAGTTTAAAACACAATAATGAAATATTATTACATTACTGCATTTTAATAGGTTTCTGCTATGTCTATTTGAATATTAAAATATTAAATTCAGTGTAAGTACTAATTTGTCAATAGAAATATGTAACATCATAGCGTTATTGGAGTACGAAATTATATATTTAACAATATATTGTTTTTCCATAAGAAATGTTAACTTTAATAAATGAAGCTGTTCAGGCTGTATATAAGTATGTAAATAATCACCATGCCTTAAAAAAAAACTTAATTCGCATATTCTACCGTAAATCCTTAAATTGAAAAGTCATTATATAAAACAGTACTTAGAAAAAGTATAACAATTGTACATCTAAAATAATCTACCTTACCTTTACTATGTCTTTATTGTTAAAGTATTGAAGAGCGTCTTTCTTGATTGCGATATTATATAAAATATAGATCAATCCGTTTGTTATATAATGAGTTTGTGAACACTGAAAAAATCGGCATAATAAGTGAAATAAAAATTATGTAAATTACTCTGAGTTATGATCATTTAAACCGACTTCATTAAGAAACAGAAAATTCGAAACAAGCACTTTTTAATTCTATTTTTTTTATATTCAAATACTCATAAATACTCATAATATATATATATATATATATATATATATATATATATATATATATATATATATATATATATATATATATATATATATATATATATATATATATATATATATATATATATATATATATATATATATATATATATATATATATATATATGTATTGTGTGGTGTGTGATATATGAATATATATCATAAATAAAACACTAGGTGTTATTATGTTGAAAAATCTGCTTATATTCCCTCGACTTGATTGAAAAATGAAATGCTAATAAAGTTTTCCCTTTATAAAAAAGTTTATAAAATGTGTTAGAAGAAAACGTAAGGTAAATAAGACTTATGGTTATGGTGTATATTTAGGATAAGAGATACCGAAAATTGCACACTGTTGCATTTAAACAAAAATGTTGGAGACGAAATTGTATTAGTTATTTCGCGTTCAATAAAACTTTTTTTTGCAACATTGTAATATACAATGTTAAATATATTCTATGTTGACCAAGCTCTGTCATTATTTTAGAAATAAATCGATGGTAAAAAATAGTTAATCTGCAATTTTGAGTAGAAGTTGTAGGATGTGATGCGACGTCTTTTTAAGGGGGTCTAGATTTTGGTGACGATGGGAAGGGGAGGGGGGAGAATTTTTGTTTAGAAAAGCGCGACCTCATGTATTGATTACTGCTTTCTAAAAAAGAACCAAGTGAACAGATAGAGATGCTTTTTTACTGCGTAGTATTTTAGTTCAGGAAAATTGTAACGGCTTACACTACATATTAGGATTAATTAAAGTTATAGGCATTAATATCGCACTGCAGTTATAATTACCGTCAAGAGTAGTTAAATATATGAATATTGTAATTTTAATTGTATTAGTTTTTGTTTTTGTTGCAAAGCTAATAAATTCAAATCGAGATACCACCTGCATGGATATTACAAAGATTTCATTTAACAGTGAAAAAACTATTGCAGTAGTTTAGTTTTAAAAAATTAATATTTGTATTTTAAGAAATGTATCAAAATATATTACCTCTATATTCTTGTGTGTGACCAGATAGTCTGTTAGTACCATGACAATATTACACTCAGCCAAGCGCTAAGAATAAAATACTGATAAACTATAACAAAATAAATGTGGAATGAATATGATTATGTTCAAGCTTTTTTAAAAAGTTAGGTACAAACATACATTTACACCACTGCGTTAATTTAAAAGCATTATTTGTTATTGCTAAACACATCCTATTCAATCATGCACATCTAAATAAAAAAAAACAGGTGAAAAGGCTCATTTCATATACACATTTTTTGAAACTATCGACTGGCATATTGGCACTAGAATAAGGAAGAGAAAGTGGATAAAGCCCCCAATTGCCTGTGTTGCCCAGCTTGATGATGGTGGTACCTAACAAATAATATATAAGCCTCTTCCAGCAATGAAAGCTACACCTGTCTCTAGCTCTACGTCAATAGCGTAGATAGCTTATTTCTATATTTACTACACTAAAAGCTTGGGCTAATTGAGGAAAGCTGGATGGGGTCCATGTGTCAAGTCCACACTCTCCAACAGGAGAACGGCGGAATGGAAAAGGCGTTCCCTATACAAACTTCCATCTGCTGTGCCGTAGGAGCTTTCTGTATACATTGTGTTAGTGGTGTAGCAAGGATTTTCAGGCATCTATGCTAACATTATCAGTGGGGTCCCTTTGTCAGCCGTTAGGCTACAACAAAGTTAAACGAAGAAATCAACTGTTACTTCCGATGTAGGGTTTCAAATAGTATAAATATTTTATACATTTTGTATTTCATACTTCCTTTTTTGTATATTTATCTAATATTATCGTATAGGACTATTACACCGTAGATTTGTAAAATAATTTACTGGCTTACAAATAATTTGTTTGTTATTTTAAAAGTAACCAAACACATTAGCGTCACAAGGCGGGGGCAGGGATGCGGTCCGCATGGCTGATAATATTTAGGCGTGACACCATGACGAAACATTGTAAAACTTACTGTTAAAAGTTAGTTGTATTAAGCTTAAATAACAATAAGATAAATAAGAGACGGGTGACAAACCACCGAAAGTGCAAAGTTCTTAAGGACGTCGGGATGATACTATAGTTAATACATTTGGTAACCGACCCCTTATTCTATTTAGTAATCGATTGTACTTGCTCTCCGTATCCCTAGTGTATGACGCTCATCAAAACGAATATAGGCGCCGCAATGATCATTGGGGAGCCCGGGTCACACTGGGTTACACGACCGCTGGGGCACCGGTTGATGTGCCAGTGCAATGTGACTGCTGAATTAAGAAGAAACACTGGCCCGCTGCGCCGAACACTGAACTGACCTTTAGTACAAATATAGTCACCGGGAAACTCAAGGTGGTAAATAGCACCGCCTAACTGCCGGGGCGCCGCTCTCAAAAATAAAATAAAAATGTAGTGCCAGAAACCTTCCCAAATGTCGATTTTGGGCCAACACTGCCTGGATAATTCTAAAAATTTCTTGGCAATTGGATGAAACCAAAACCTTATATTGTTTGTAGCGCTATATACAGATTACATATTAATTAGATCAACAAATTGAAATTTCGTTCAGGTAAAAAATTAGTAGAAAAAAAACTTTGACAAATGTTTGACAGCTTGTTATGAAAAAAATCTTCAAGGCTATTTTTTAAATGGCTCAATTGCTATCATGGATGAAAGATGGGATTTAGGGGAGGGCAGACAAATACCAAAAAATACAAAAATTTCAATTAAGGCCTACAAATTTTAATTTTTTTAAAGACTGAATAAAGCCCATTTTTTCCTTGGTCTAACGCTAGGTTTACGGTAGCTACGACACTGGTATTAGTCACACTTGGAATTTTTTGGGATTAGCTCCCTTACGCCTTTACTACATATGAAAATTTTTCCGCCCCGGAGAATTCTACAGTTTACTATATTTACCAATGAAAATTCAGCAGAGAACAAGCAGCCATTCCAGTAAATATTTAACATGTCTCGTATTAAGGAAAGTGAAAATCTTTGCGAGGTGGTGTTCAGAAGTTCTTCTTCTATTACATACTTCATGCATAATTCTGAAACAAAATACAATATAACAATTATTTTTGTATATTAAAAATACAAATAATTAAGTCGAAAACTTTTTATACATTTTTACAATAAAAGTATTATTTCATTATTAATTCATTGTTAATAATCAGATTGTTTGAATATGTTCCCAAAAGTTTATCTAAGAATGTGTGTATTCATAAGCTTTGAATTCATTAATAATTTGTGTGTGTTTATAGGAAAAGTCATAGTATTGTTTTATTTTTACTAAGAACGCAAACATTAAACTAAATCGTCACATCGCCTTGAAACTCATGTACCGACATTTAAATCTAGCCGAAAACTTAACAGACAAATAGGGCCTATACTATGAAAATCTTTCTTGACAAAACAAATAAGTGTCAAGCTTAAGATCTAAGCACAATGACGGTAATTCTTATGTACATTAAGGTCGCACATGTATGCCAGCATATCAATATTATATATGTAGGGGTATTATTATTTTATCTAACCAGTTTAATACTTTTCTTGACTGACTATATCGCGTCAGTTAATCCT
The DNA here is from genome assembly GCF_028476545.2 of Physella acuta. Classification (NCBI taxonomy): domain Eukaryota; kingdom Metazoa; phylum Mollusca; class Gastropoda; family Physidae; genus Physella; species Physella acuta. The sequence continues at coordinate 248,230 of NW_026732091.1, forward strand.
ACATGATATGTTTCGTTATGTCTATTGTTACTATTTCACGTGATCTTTACCTGGGTTAGCCAGGGTTGGCCTATCGAAGTGGAATCAACCTGACGCCCCTCAACAAAAATGTTTGACCAGCGCTTGAATAGCCGGCCAGGTAATTAAAATCAAACCCATTGGCATGATCACGGACTGAGCGGTCATGCAAGAGCTATGGCGTATGGAAGTGAGAAAACCTGGAGGCCGGCCAATCAGATCGCTATAGTGACGCTGTGTATAGTGACGGTCTATAGTTCTTGTCATGAACGCTCAATGGACTGGTCAGTATTGGCAGTGGGGAGCTTAGGGGTTGGTCTAGTAAGATTTTACACTAATGTTGGTGCAAAATTACCCCTGCACCTAAGCTTTCGTAAGAAAAAGTTAATACAATAATAAATATCGAATAAAAAATCATCAAGTCTTGCCCTGCAGAAATAGTTAACACGAGCCGACCCGCGGCGTAGCATATGCCGCTATTTAGTTCTTTTATTTTCTACTTTTCAATAATTCATACTTTGTGAATTCGACAGTACCAATGCTGCCACTGTAAATATTTGCTTTAAAATACTTTCAGTTGGTCGTTAAGGACGATAACCCCCCCCCCACCCCATCCTCATTTCCCCCAACCCCTACCCCTACCCCCCCCCCCCCGTGAAAGCAGCCTCCTCTTAATTACCTCCCCTAACTTTAAAATCGTTTCAAGCTAAATTATCTGCCCCTTATAGGCGTCACTAAACCCGGCTGTGCGATTGTTAACATTTAGCGTGAACCACAGCTCATCAGACTATGTGGGGGTGGGGGAGGTTGATTTATGCCTAGTGAAGAAGAGAGGGGACTGCAAGGCGCGCTTACAGCTTGTTTTCTAGAGTCTCCAAGAAGAGAATTATATATATATATAGATTCGTATTTCTATCAAGTGGTTTACTTGTACTTTGTTTTACTTTGGACCATGCAGTTCAAATGGCAGATAAAATAGAGTTTATTTCAGTGTCATTGGTATATGAGATATAGTATTATATTTCACATGCTTAGCCCCCATTGATTTCACTAACGTAAGATGTGTATCCGTCAGGGACTAGTTTGACTTGAGACATTCTACTGATAGTCCAGGATCTGAACACAAGACTTTCGTGATGGGAATAGTGCGTATTTTACAATTAACATTAGCCTACTTTTCAGCTAATAGCCTACACATATAGATTCGTAGAATTTTAAAAATACTTACAACTTAAACTAATATATTATGTTACCCCGAGATAAGAATTGTTTACTTCTCTTATATTGCACCTATTAATGAACACACAGAAGTTAGATTTCAATCTTAAAACAGAAGAAATGAATTTTTACAAATTAAACATTTTGTATGTACCTGGATACTTGTGTTCATGAAGTGTTTGGAAAAAAGTCAAATGTTTATCTATATAATGTGCACAAATCACAGTGTCTATCATTTTCAAAGCTTTTTGGTAAATAAAAAACGGCAATTGTTCAAACGCTTCCAAGCTAGAATATTCCGCCATTATTTCTGTTGTATATTTCATTAATTCATCTAGGGTTGGTGCCTGTAAAATTAGAAACATATTGCATCAACACAAATTAATTGAATGAGTATTAACTTAACACAATTATAGAATAACACTTGAAACAGAAGTATCATAGACAAGTTTTCGTCGACTTAATAGAGTAACCCATAGAGATAATGAACATTTAGAATAACAGTATTTGAGATTTATTAAGTATATGTTGACTGTACAAGTTGTTTAATTATTTCTTTTATGAATGTCAATGTAGATTAAAGATTTACATACTTGACACCAATTCATACACTAACGCAACTTTATGAAATAAACCAGGAGTAATCTAATCTAAACTTTATTAAAAATTCTTATATAACACTACAGGGATGGCAACGCTGGATTTGGACTTGATTTTATATCAAATTTTAATTACTTAATCTTTTTAGCATAGAATGAAATCTCGTAGAAAAAAAAGAATTGCGCAAAAAATATGTGTATAATTGTGCGGAATATTATTAGTCAATATATATATATATATATATATATATATATATATATATATATATATATATATATATATATATATATATATATATATATCAATCAGCGGAAATAGTTTTTTTTAAATGTTTATAATATTTACATATAATTTTACACAAAATGTTATTTTATCTTGACTTATTTTTTCTCAAACTGACACGTTTTGGTATTTAGCTTAAAATCGTTGTTGATTTTGTATAAGAACATGCTAATTGTAATTTTGTCACTGTAAAATTTCAGAAACTTTCTCAAATACTATTTGGTCCAAAAATGTTTTCATAAAACACTTTTTTACACATTAGAAAACTATTAGAAAACCATTAAGTGTTAGACATGAGACGGCAAAACTACTATTTTACCGAAATGTTGTTCTTTCCTAAGCTCTTCGTCATCGCACTCCAGGTTTCAACGCAGTAACCTCTGACCTGGCCGTTTAACTGTCCAGTCGGGTTAGTTTTACTAAGTGACTGATCTTTGTGTTTGTAAGGTTCTTGGCACGGGTAACTCAGATAGTAAATATAGGTGTCTGTAAAAACTCATTCTCCCTTTTTTTATATATGTGATCTTTACGCTTACATAATAAACCGCCTCGCCTACTGTGCAACAAGTCATAGAGAATAGCTCACATGTAGTTTAAATTTGCGGGCTACTATAAGTCTTTGATAGCGTATTTAAAGGAATTTGGTGGACGCTGCTTAGAAAATATAAAAGTTTCACAAAAGCTTGTCAACATGATGATTGAATAATATAAAGCACTATTGTAGAGTATCATGAACTAATATCAAATAAGAAATATAAAATGAGAAACATCCAACCATTTGAATCTTCATGCAGTTTAGCCAGAAAATGCTCGACGACTTTAACTTTCTTAAAATCATCAAGCGTGGTGAAAATAAATCGAATTAGTGCAAGCGTTTTGAATTATATACCGGACATTGAATCTTGACCACATTAATTTACTATGGCCTATGTAAACTGATATGATATCAACTTTGTTTTATGCTGTACTCGGGAACGTTTGATTGAACTACAACAGCCTTTATCAATTAGGTCTTTTAAATCAACACCAGAAGCTAAGTGCCATTCAATCGTAATGAGGGCTAAGCAGGATAATCTGTCTTCGGATGTATGTGTTCAGGATCTGTCTTTACAAAGTCATAATTTCGTGATTGAAAAATTTCTCTTGGCAATCTTGTGACTTTCAGAGTCTTTATGTTTGTCAAATTTGTCAGGACCTTTTGCAAAGCTCTTACAACCCAATTTTGGATCAACCCAAATGTCTGACTTGTTTGTAAAAAGCCAAAAATTAAAATAAATCATATTATTTGCCTTGGGTGAATATACTAACCAGTGTCGTATTATTTCCCAACAACATTTCGTTTGGGTTTTTTCTTTCTTGCTCTGCCATCCTGAATATTTGTTCCTTGCTGGCTTTCTTTCCATTTAAACCTCTTAATACACAAATTCTAAGCGCCACTGTTGTCTTAGTCGTAATAACTTTAGTTTAATACACCAAATAATTAAAATGGAGCCCTTAACTTTTGATAATTACTAACCTTTCATAATAAATACAAACATTACAACAGCTGAGCAGATTATTAACTGTACAATCAGTGTTAGTTTAAGAAGAGTTGTTTTTGTTTAATACAAAATTTAGCCTTATTAAAATTTAATATAGATCTAGATCTAGTAATGTATATAAAATCATAACTAATATAGAATTTGGAGACAAGACCGCCTGATTGTCAGCTGAAAGGGGAAAGCGGATCAGTCCTCACTCCCTTACGTTATAGGCGTGCTAGCCTGGTCATCCGATAACCTGTATACGGCGGAGAGTGGAAAGGTATGACCGTAGCTACAGCTCACCCGCCGAAACGTAAAAAGAAACCGACCGAAAAAGTTGACTTCCCGGCACTTTCGGGTTTGTACGTGAAGGCAAACAATGTGTCCCTAACCTTTTTTAAGGTCCCAACACCCCCCCCCCCTCACTACGGTCAAGCTGGGTACCAGGTGGTAGGACACGGTGTCCCGCGCAAATTGGGTAGGGAAGACAAGCCTGCTGAGAACGTACTGATGAAACGCGACCAACATGTAGTGTTCAACCCGGCGTCGTCAAAGCCATTTGGTCGGAGTTTACCACGTCGAGACCTGCCTGGCTTATGGGAGGTCAACTCAAGAGTCGGTATTCCCGTTTAAAGAAAGTCACGAAATCGTAATCACTATTAACACTTAATATGTGTTTATGTATTATTAAAATATAAAAACTTCCTACCTGATTGTTGTGAGAGAGAAGAACAATCTTTACATAGCAATCGATGGATCTGTATTTATACAAAATATTTATACACAACATGTGTAATATTTGTTTGGATGTATTTTTTTTTTCAAAAATCGATATAATGAGAAGTAATAAAAGTCTCAAGAAAATAAAAACACAAAACATTGACATGCTTCGATAACAACATTGTGGATAATTGAATAAATGTTCTAAATATAAATATAACAAATCATTCTAAAGCCTTCATATTTAGAATAGTACGATCATGATCCTTAATGTAATATCGATCTACATTCTCATGATCGAGTAATATCCTATTTTAACAGATTAGACGTCGTATGGGTAAAATAGAGGGTAGATGTTAAAGGGGTAATATTCTGCGCAATAAATTAGCTTGCCATAATGGCAATCAACTGGGTGATCGCGGGGTGATAGGGAAGCGTTACATTTATTGACAAAGTTCACAGCACAGTAGGCCAATGAGTTTACCTGTGTCTAGTACCTTCTATGTGAAAAGATATACATTGAATTAAGTCTCGCGGTCAGTATTAGAATATATCCCTTAAATGCATACCGCTACAGATCTGCAATATACCAGTTACCTTCACATAAAATATTAGCCTAAACATGTTTTATTCTGTGCATCGCGTTATTTGACTGCTACAATGTTAACCTACAGCTTGCGCATGTCTAAGTGACCTAGATGTGTTTTACCGCCAAGCCGATCTCAAATGTGTGCATGGTCACAAGGTTTTTTATCTCAGCATTTTTGGTTGGCGTTCAAAGTTCATCAAAGTCGAATAAACTGGTTTTGGAATTTTAAAAAAATATGCTTCTGACTACCTAAGGTATGCATTACATATCGTATGTGATATTTTGAAAATCAATTCATAATTTATTTATAAATCTTCACAAAACGTTTGTTGCAGTATTGCAACGTTATGCATATTGACCTACTTTTGCACTATTTTTTTTTTACTTTATACATCAGCATTGGTGATTATATAGTACCTTGTTTTTCTTCTAGTTTCAGCATAATCATTAAGAAATCAAAGGTGAATCAAGGTGAAGATTATTATGAAGTAGATGCTCTTGGTGATCCAGCGTATCTTCCTGGATCTCAAGGACCAGTGTGGATCATGGATATCCTATACCAGTGTGGTCCCTGGATATCCTGGACCAGTGTGGACCCTTGATCTTCAGGACCAGTGTGGACCCTGGATCTTTTCAAGACCTGTGTGGACCCTGGATCTCCTGAAAGAGTGTGGACCTTGGATCTCCTGGACCAGAGTGGACCCTGGACCAGTGCGGACACTAAGTCTCGTGGAATAGTGCAATGACAGGTGCAAATTCACATCAAGCTCAATCAGTTTGCCACAAGTGCAACATATATCTTTGTTGTAACAAGATAAACAACTTTCTTAAAAACTATCACCTTACTACATAATGTTGCAGACATGCAACAATTCGATTTTTAATTAAAGAACTTGTTAAAACTAAAAATATTTTTTTACTTGACTATACTCTTCATATACCTCTCAAAACAATATAAAAATATTTTTGTTCAAGCATTATTAAAAAGTCATGCATTTAAGGGATATGTAAGCCTATTGACGCATGTATTTTTTGTTAGTTATAATGTATCACTTCTTTGTTGCAAATGTCTAGACATGTTTCTGTAAGCTACACAAATTACTTACCTTTCAAAGTTGCGGACATCTGAGTCGTTTTGTACACTGACAGTTGGGTCGCTTAGTTCAATTTTGGTGTCGTTTTGTACATCTTGTTTTAGTGCTGTGTATTTAATAAAAATACGATATGTATTAGTATACTGATCCCAAGGGTACATATTCGTTATAATTAATTATTCAAATCTAGAAGTTGATACACATTAATGCAGGCATTTAGCTAATTTTAAATGTAATTTCTAAATAGGTGTTACGTGTATGTTAGTTTTTGTTTAGAGTTTTGGTTAATTGGCACAGATGCTAAAGTGAACCGCATTGAAAAATATATAACAACATTGATAGGGATAGAGTTAGGGTTAAGAGAGGGATTTAGTTACAGTCAGTTTAACAGTAAGGTTTAATTTCAGGCGATAGGCAATGGGCAATTTTAAGAAATGGTTAGAGTAAACGATACTTCTAAAGGTGGGGATAAAATATATTTTACCATAGATGTTTTGGAAAATGTTTGTTAGAAGATTATTGTAAAGGGTGAAGATGGGGATTTAGTATCTGGTTTCGGCAAGACATAATGACCTAATGACAAGTCTTCACACTAAATATTTATGCTGTACTGATTCTAAATTAATTCAACGTTTAGGGATTACTGGAGTTCTAAGATGATAATCTATCCAATTTGTTTATATGCAATGCAATGCGAATTGGAAACAAACCGATAAAACATACAGTATGATGCACATAGCAAACGCCAATGGATCATCGTGTTCAATTAAATTAGCTTAATATACATGTCTAGAAGATATCATTGTTGGTGTAATTTATCTTAATACACTAAATCAGGGGTCTACAAACTACGGCCCGCAAGGTCTTTTTGTCCACGGAAGAAAATGTGTGTTAGAGGTGGCTGAGGAACTTTGCCCAGAAAATTCAAAACAATTTGAATATATATATATATATATATATATATATATATTATATATATATATATATATATATATATATATATATATATATATATATATATATATATATATATATATATATATATATATATATATATATATATATATATATATATTCTTAATATTGATCAATTATAAATACCTTTTTTGAATATAGATATTAAAAAATGAAATAATTTTGTTGATGTTGTTTTATCCAAAATTTTAAAGTTCATTGAAGATAACATATCAATAACACGTTTGTGCTTATTTTCAAATGCAAGAAAACACACATCAATTATTTTCAACAACAGAATCGTTGTTAAGTTAAATGTAATGAGGTAATCTTCAGAATCATTTTTTTGATCACATAAAAATGAAGTGTCTTTAGCTGTTTCCGCTACATAAGTTATGTCTGCTCCATCGTTTATTATAATATCTACCACTTTGTCGTGTCCATTTTTAGATGCAATCATTAAGGCATTCAATCCATCATCTTCCACATGATTTATGTCTGCTCCTGCTTTAATAAGAATATCTACCACCTTGTCGTGTCCATTTCGAGATGCAATCATTAAGGCATTATATCCATTTTGTTTTACATAGTTTATGTCTGCTCCTGCTTTAATAAGAATATCTACCACCTTGTCGTGTCCATTTCGAGATGCAATCATTAAGGCATTATATCCATTTTGTTTTACATAGTTTATGTCTGCTCCTGCTTTAATAAGAATATCTACCACCTTGTCGTGTCCATTTCGAGATGCAATCATTAAGGCATTCCATCCATTATCTTCCACATGTTTAATGTCTGCTCCTGCTTTAATAAGAATATCTACCACCTTGTCGTGTCCATTTTCAGATGCAATCATTAAAGCATTCCATCCATCTTGTTTTACATAGTTTATGTCTGCTCCTGCTTTAATAAGAATATCTACCACCTTGTCGTGTCCATTTTGAGATGCAATCATTAAGGCATTCCATCCATTATCTTCCACATGTTTAATGTCTGCTCCTGCTTTAATAAGAATATCTACCACCTTGTCGTGTCCATTTTGAGATGCAATCATTAAGGCATTCCATCCGATATCTTCCACATGTTTAATGTCTGCTCCTGCTTTAATAAGAATATCTACCACCTTGTCGTGTCCATTTTGAGATGCAATCATTAAGGCATTCCATCCATTATCTTCCACATGATTTATGTCTGCTCCTGCTTTAATAAGAATACCTACCACCTTGTCGTGTCCATTTTCAGATGCAATCATTAAAGCATTCCGTCCATCTTGTTTTACAGAGTTTATGTCTGCTCCTGCTTTAATAAGAATACCTACCACCTTGTCGTGTCCATTTTGAGATGCGATCATTAAGGCATTCCATCCATTATCTTCCACATGTTTAATGTCTGCTCCTCCTTTAATAAGAATATCTACCACCTTGTCGTGTCCATAGTAAGATGCAAACATTAAGGCATTCCATTCATCTTGTCTTATATAGTTTATGTCTGCTCCTGCTTTAATAAGAATATCTACCACCTTGTTGTGTCCATTTTGAGATGCAATCATTAAAGCATTCCATCCATTTTGTTTTACATAGTTTATGTCTGCTCCTGCTTTAATAAGAATATCTACCACTTTGTCGTGTCCATTTTGAGATGCAATCATTAAGGCAATATATCCATCTTGATTTACATAGTTTATGTCTGCTCCTGCTTTAATACGAATACCTACCACCTTGTCGTGTCCATTTTGAGATGCGATCATTAAGGCATTCCATCCATTATCTTCCACATGTTTAATGTCTGCTCCTGCTTTAATAAGAATATCTACCACCTTGTCGTGTCCATTCTGAGATGCGATCATTAAGGCATTCCATCCATTATCTTCCACATGTTTAATGTCAACTCCTGCTTTAATAAGAATATCTAGCACCTTGTCGTGTCCATAGTAAGATGCAATCATTAAGGCATTCCATCCATTTTGTTTTACATAGTTTATGTCTGCTCCTGCTTTAATAAGAATATCTACCACCTTGTCGTGTCCATTTTCAGATGCAATCATTAAAGCATTCCATCCATTTTGTTTTACATAGTTTATGTCTGCTCCTGCTGTAATTAGAATACCTACCACCTTGTCGTGTCCATTTTCAGATGCAATTATTAAGGCATTACATTCATCTTGTTTTACATAGTTTATGTCTGCTCCTGCTTTAATAAGAATATCTACCACCTTGTCCTGTCCTTTTTCAGATGCAATCATTAAAGCATTCCATCCATTTTGTTTTACATAGTTTATGTCTGCTCCTGCTGTAATTAGAATACCTACCACCTTGTCGTCTCCATTTTGAGACGCAACAGTTAAGGCATTAAATTCCTCTTTTTTGAACTCATTGCTCATTTTTATACAATGTAGAATGTACATACGCCTTTTGGTTACTTTTGAATCAATAAATGTCGCACTGATGGTGTTCAAAGTTGCGTGTCATGCTCAGACCAATTATAAATTTCTTCATCTCCATGAAAAGCTTGAAAACCAATTTACGAAAACTGAACACATAGCATCAACTGAAATATAAATACAATTAAAATAAGGTATTAAAAACATTGTGGAAGAAAATCAGAAAATGGTGAATCAAATACAGCACAATTCTCACACTAAAATTAGTAGACAGGAAATTTAATCATTACACAGAAGGCAGCCATTTAAACTAAAATTGTTTTATATGGAAAATTCTTTTTAAGTTATACTACAGGCAAGTTGTGTTTAAAATAATATGATACAAAATTTATTCACTATTGATACGTATTGAACTCAGGTTCCAGAGCAATCCACTCTCAGAACACTCTGAGGAAGGGTTTCGTAAAATAATCTTTGTTTTAATTTCGCAAGGGCGGCGCCACGGGAGGGTGCGATTTTTTTCTATATAGAGTATATAAAAATAAAATTTGATTTTGATTTGACACCGTTATCCGATAGGCATGAAACTTTGGGGAGTTCAGTATAACACTATATGGAAAGGTCTCTATAAAAAATCATTGTTAATTTTGCAGGGGTGGCGCCCTGGCAGGGCGCGATTTGTTTTTTCTCTATATACAATATATTAAAATAAAAGAAGATTGCGGTTCGACACAGTTTATCCGGGCGCCATAAAACTTTAGGGAGTTGATGAATCAGAGAAGGATTCTGAGGTGGGGAGGGGGGAGGTGCGGACTGGGCGGGGGTGAGGGTGGGGATGTGGTGGTGGAAGGGGGATTTCATTTTGCATGGGAGGCCCCATGGTAGGAAGCGATTTGGCGCCCTGGTCTTTCCCGTGAACGTTATGGCGACTACGTTCGGTCTAAAAAGTGTGATAGACATTGTGATAAGATGGGCGTTACAAACACTCAAAAATTGAAATAGGCACCTGGTAGGGTGCGATTTGGCTGCAAACAGTTTCGGCCCCCAAAGACTCACACGGGCCGCTGAGGGCCATGTAATACGTTTCATTTTAATAATCAGAAAATTAACCAAGGTTAGACTATTAACTGGGATGTTTCTTTTTGTCCGTAAAAAAATCCAAGCAGTTTCGTCACTTTGCGAATGATTAAACTAGCATCTATTTTAGACAATCCAATCAGAAATTGAGACCAAGCATTTATGAATAGATTATATTGAATCAGTCACACTGATGTTTAAAACACGTCAAATAATTTTTATATGTGTTAGAGATAAAATCCTGTTTATTTGTGTTACTTTAATGAATGACGCATTCTGCATCATTGTTAACAGGATGATATTTGTCACTCTTGTTATCCTATGAGCACAATTGCGTCTGCTAGTTTTATTGGAGACATGGGCCGTACGCAGCGCCTATGGGGTTGTGTAATTGGAGGGGGGGGGGGGGTCCTGAGAGCGCCTCTCTATGTCCCTGACACATGGGCGGTCACCGAAGTATGTTCTACCTCATTATTTCGATGAATATTTAATGTACACTCAAGGTTTTATAAAAGATTAATTATTTAAAAACAAAATCAATTATAAAAAAGACGTACATTGTTTGAGTTTATTTTTTATTCAACTATTTAAGTCTTTAAATATTTGATATAGATCTTTGCTTTTTTAGCTACAAGGGTCATCTCATTTAAGAATACAAGAGATTTATGTATCTAGATTCTAGATCTAGATTGTCTAAAAACTATGGGTTTCCAACGGAAAAACTAGACTTAACCAAACCACTCGTAGAATATAGAAATCTCTATTCAGATATAGATAATAATGAGTTTCTATAACAAACTATTTCAGACCTTCATTTTTTAATATAAATCTTTGTTTAGCTATAAAATTGGCTAATTTGGGATACAGACCCCTTAATTTGTTTTAAAATAATTTGGCCGATTCGCGTTAACTGGTTTCTTACTTTGCAGTACTAATTCTAACTTAGTTAGTCAATGCTCAAAAAGTTAAGATGATTGTGTAATGGCTACCGTGCGGGTGCTACGGGATCGAGACTCATAACGACAAAGGTAATTTTATTTTTCATTTTTTTAAAAACGTGGATGATAAACTTGCCTATTGGGACATAGCGGGACACAGGGAAGATAAAGTAGAGTTGATCTGTTTCTGTGTCCTCAGCATATAAAGGGGTAGTGAGGTTAGAGCCATGCTTGCCCGAAATCGATAAAAAATGTTGTCTGCGACTTAGCAGGACACTTGACAGTTGATATAGAGTTAGGTAGGTGAAGAGTTCACCTGTTACTACAGCATGTGAAGAAATAGTGTGGTCAGACCCATGCTCAGCCGAAATCGGTATTTTTAAAAGACAAAAACGTCTGTGGTGTGACGTTTTTTTTTAAAATGGGATTTAGTTTTTTGTGACGATAAGTGACAGACGAGATGTTTTTTATGGATGGCCCCCGAAACCCACATTTATCTAAGCGAAGCCGAGTATTGTAGTAAATTTACTAAAACCTCAATGATATTGGCAATATACTGTTGATTCTCTGTATCTGAAACAATGTATACACACCAGATTCAATGATAAATCATGAACAATAATTGCTCACATCTACGCAACAGCTGGCTGCAATCTAATTTAGGTGTGTGTCCCCTCTAGTGGTGACTTCCCTGTTTTTTGTACATTTTTGCCGAAAAGATTAGGTGTACCTTTGCGGCAAATTTGCGGAAAATCTTTTTCTTGCGGATTTATTTGCTGCCCCCTTCTGTAACGTATACACTTACAATTGTCCAGATCTAGTCATTTCTGAATGGCTTCGTATTTTCTATACCATATATGACAAACATATACCTAATATCTCAAAAAGGGTTAAGACTACAAACACACCGTCTTAGTTTTACGACAATATCGAATCTGCAATTAATCAAAGAGACAGGCTAAGAAGAAATGGAACTACCGAGGACTTTTTTAAGCAAAGAAATTATGTCAAACTGCTCATGCGTAGGTCGAAGAAGGAATATTTTAATACTTTGCTGTCAGGCAAACCTAATTCCCAATCCATCTGGATTCCCATATATCAAATAATTAGAAAAAAAAGCACATTCCATATAGCTGTTCATAGCCAGATGTCTGCTAAAGACGTCAACAATCGTTTTATATCATCTGTAGCACTCAACGCAGATGCTGATTACACAATCAGTGAGGAGCTTAAACATTTTTGTAATTCTGCTCCCCGTGGTAGGACAGAGCTGCTAATTCCGCTTCTCACTGTTCGTGAAGTTTTTATCAGCCTAAGATCGTTTAAACCGTCTACAATAACTCCGTTTGATGACATCTCTAATAAAGTATTGAAGATTTAAGCTCCAATATTCTCTGAAGTTTTAACTCTATAACCTCTTTGAGGCACGCTTTTCATCGATTTCAGAAAACCCTTTGATTCTATTGATCACACCATACTTCTTAAAAAACTAATTCCTTACAAATTCCACGAATTTACAATTAGGTTACTTCACTCCTTTTTAACCTAACAGATCTCAATGAATGTTTCACCTTAATACCATCTCTTCACAGAAATATGTTAATATAAGGTTTCCCCGGGGCTCAATCTTAGGTCCTTTACCTTTTTCATGATACATTAATGATCTTCCATTACACACCGACGCAGGTCAGTGCGAGATGTTCGCTGATGATACTTCGTTACATGTCTTTGCATACATAGTTGACTCACTTGAGTTTAAACTTCAAACATGTGCCAATCAGCTTGTTATTTGACAACATTGAACAAAATGAAACTTCACCACGATAAAACAAAGTCAATGATTATTTTTACTCATGAGAAACGCCTTCGTCTTCCATCCGCCTCATTACAAATTACTATAGACAATACAAACATTGAACAGGTTAACAGTTACAAATGCCAAGGATTGATTATAGATCACAACCTCACCTGTTCCGATCATATTCATTTTCTAAAAATGTCCCTTTAAACACAAATTTTTAACTAACAAGGATAAAAACTGTGTATACTGTAGGAGCAGGCTTATTTTGTTTTAAGCTTTTATTCAATCTAGGTTGGATTATGGTCTATTTGTCCAGAGCGACAGCTTTATAACTAAACAGCGTCATCGACTGTCATTACAAAAAAAGGGCTATGAAACTGGTTAATGGCTTGTATAGTTGCCTGGATTCTTTTATTACAACATATATACTTCCATTAAATAAAAATATACTATACACTAAAGCAATGTTTTATATAAAATATTCATCGAAACAGCCCCCTCTTACGTATAAGACCTATTTTCTTTTAACACAAAATTAAACTGTGGTCTTAGTTTACCGATCCCATATAACCTTTTTTCCCAAAAAAAAAAACATAGCTTCGCCTACTCTGGTTCTAATTCGTGGAACAATCTTCCTAATAAAATAGAACTATCTAGATTTGAAAATGTACTCAAAACTAAATTAAAACAACAATTATTTAATGACCTCTCTAACTGACTCTTTGCAACTTTTCTCATTCATCTATTGTATTCTTATTTTATCTCATTTTGCATTATAACTATGTAATATTATTTCTTTATTCCACATTTTAGTGCTATGTTACTGTTATGTCTTTACTACTCAATTGCTTTTTTTAAATGCTGCTATTACGTTGTTGTTTTATTTGATTATTTTCAAAACGGCCAATGTGGAATCAATGGCCTCCGTGCCTACAATTGCTACCGCTTGAATAAATTGAATAAATTGAAATAAATTGAAATTGATCAGGAACCTCTGGGCGCCAAACAGTGTATTGACAAAAAGTATTCAAATTTTCATGTTACTCGAATGAACGGTATCGAGCCGCATCCGACTTTTATTTTTATAAATCGTATATAGAGAAAAATCGCACCCTCCTGGGGCGCCGTCCTTGTGAACTTAAAAAAACTTTTCTTTTTACGGAAAACTCACACTGCAGCAGAGAACTAAAATAAGGATTTACAAGCCTAATGTACGTTCTGTACTCTTCTATGCTCGCAGAGTCATGGAAACTAAACAAGAAAGGAGAGAGCCGACTCAGAGGCTTCGAAAGAAGATCCCTCCAACGTATCCTCAGAATAAAGCTGGACGACAAAGTCCCGAACAAGCAAAATATGGCGAAGGACAGAATTAAAAGATAATGTCTCAGAAGTTCGAATGAGGAGATGGAGATGGCTTGGCCATGTCCTACGCATGAGCAAAAGAAGACTCGCCAACATTGCGCTGAAGTGGACTTCAGTTTTTTATCGGTCATTGTTAATATAAGATTTAAAAGTTATATTACTATTGATTAGACAATACTATTGACTTTTATTAGGGAGCTTGTAGAGAGCCAATTGTATTAGAAACTGTAAGAAAATCACGGCACCCCACATTTTTCATCGCTTATAGTAGAGTGATCGCTTGCAATATGGTGATGTATTGCATTTATTTTCTACTTTTTAGTTCAATCAGAAAACGTGGGTTTTTAAAAACTTTTTTAATGATAATTATTTTCTACTTTTTAGTCTTTGTCTGTTTGTTTGCATTCAAATCTTGCTATCGATTTTATCTTCTGGCATTCGCTTTTTTTTTGGGTCAACGAAGACAACTCGTAAAAAACACGTGCCTTTTCCAATCGACGTTTCTTATGTGTTGCCGTTTCTTTCACCATTTAGCCCTCGCGTGCAAACCAGTAAGCCACAAGAGGGAAAGTACCGAAGCTTGTTTTCATCAAATTACAATTACTAGGTTATGTCCCTTTTTTGTACAAATATATAGGGGTCTAAAATGATCAATAAAATGTTTCCATGGATCAATTTAGTAATAATAACAATTGAATATTCTATTGTCATCGGAAACAAAGCTTCCCTGAAAATTTCAGCGCGCTAGCTAACTGGGAACTGCCCGAAATTTTGATCGCAAGATTTGATTGGAAAACCAAACAAACAGACGCAAAAGCAAGTTAAAGAAAACGTGGGAAAATAGAATGGCTTATAAACAAACATGCTGACGAATCGGCTTTCTGAAATGGCTATATTTTAAAAACGAATGAAAACAAAATTTGCCAGTACGAAATCCAGTTACATGTACCGACATAAGAGGCGTATCCAGGTTTTCGTTGTAGGGGGAGCGAAAAGAGCAAAAAAAAAGGCGCCGAATATTTAACACTTTCTATATACGTGTATTATATATATATATAATTTATATATATATATATATATATATATATATATATATATATATATATATATATATATATATATATAATTAAATACTAGCTGTATGTCATTACTTCGCTATGATGTAAAATAATTTGAAAGTAGCACTCTGAAGAAATAAGAAAAACACACAATGTAGGCCGACAAAACAAAAATTGTATCAATCTAAACAAACAAAAAATATGCACACACTACAACCAAAAACAATTAACGTAACACAATCTGTTTTGTAATTCTTGTAAAAAAAATGTCTTACATAATAATCACTCTCTTAATATAAATATGTATATATCTACACATTTAATTATAAATGTCCAAAAACTAATAAATAATTACTTAAGAATATAATGGAATTGTTTAACACTATTCGTGTTTACAAAATGTTTTTGTCTGTAATCAGAACTTAATATATCGTCATTATAAATGCTAAAGTATTACAGCATATTGAAAGTTTTTAAAATCAGAGTTGGTATAAAACCACGCTTTTCAATGCAATGGAAAAACATTCGGAATAACAGCTTACATTTAACTAAATATCGGTATTTTAGTTCAGATCGTATATTTTAATTAACTACTGTTAATTGTGTTCTTTAAAGATCATTTTTAACATAGTGATAGGTATGGGTTAGATCACTGTATTGATCACACACCTTTTTACAGGTAATTGCAAAAACAATATTCACAGAGTTTTACGTTTAAAAAGATAATTTTTCTGGCGGCATGGTACTTTAGTACATCATTACGCGTTTTTCTACATGTACTTAACAGATCAGTTCGGGGTGGGTTGGGGGTGGGGGGAGGTTCAACTTCATTCACCACTGTCCGGTCACTTTAGGTCAATTATCCAACCCAGTGTATACCTAGGTGTGACATTAATGTCGCTCTACACAATCGTGGTGGTGGTGGTGGTGGGGGGGGAGAGATAACCAACTCAGAGTGAACATAGCGTCAGTTTGTAGATGACTGTTCTAAACATACATAGGCCTATATACTACACAAATATATATTACACAAATATATATTACACAAATATATATTACAGAAATAGATTTAAATAAGTAGCAGTGGTATTATGACAAACATTTTTTTACAGAGGCGTCCATGGGGGAGGGGGGTTGTAACTGTTCCATATAATTTGTAATCGTAATCACTATCGCCCAAACTGTAATAATACTACTACTTCATCGTAATGACGTTGTTGACCTTGTCAACATTTCCCCACCACTACGCAGTTTGCTCATAAGTAAATTTAAATAGAGGTGCCACATCAGTTGTATTTGTTTCTGTATTGTAATTTTAAAAAAAAATTAATCACACGATTCATATTGTATATATTAAGTAATGATGTGTGAAGTTTTACGTATAACATTTTCTAATTCAATTATTCGTAAGCAAATACATTATACAATTGCCTTAAACTTAACACCCCTCTTGCCAAGTGGTACTACACGTAGAGCTTTTTTAAAAATTGCAATGCATCGTAATGGTTATTTTTAGAATGGCAAACTGATGCAGCTGTTAATACGTGTTGTAAACGTAGACACTACTAGACTAGTACAATAATGCTTAATTGCTGCATGAAAAGAAATCTTGTGATTTACATAGATGTGCCGACCAAATATATTGTTTTAACAAATATCACTGTTTAAAACTTTGAGTTTAAAAAGTTTCCAAAAAGGCGCCACTTTGCTGAAAATGGCCAGAGGGTGAGCGGCCGCTCCCCCTGCTCCCCCCCCCCCCTGCGTACGCTACTGACCGACACGTACATGTAATCTGTTTTAATGATACTATAACCAACAGAGAGGCGACCACGAAAACTAAATGATTTTTCCAAGGGTATGAAACCAACTAGTTGTTAAACACTCAGTGCATGAACCAAGTGATTTTTACTGTCACACAAAATGGATTCATGTTTCAAACTTTTGGAGTTCGGGAGGTTTTCTAATCGATATTAATGTATACAAAATCAGACAAAACCTATCAGGTGTTCAAAGTTATACAGTGATACTGTTCTTTAACGTAAACACAACTTTCCTTTATAATTTCAAAAGCGACAATTGTTTATAAAATTGTGATCGGGGGTTGTGTGTCAAGATAGGCACTCTGTCTATTGTATCCATTCACCTACCCTAATTTTAATACACAATCCTCGTAAGGATACAAACGAAATGAAAATAATTAGCACATGTAGTGATAACGGGTTATAACTTTGACCAGTGCCGAGTACTGCTTTTAAAGCAGATACTTGAATGACTAAGGGAGTGTGGGTCGTAAATTAAAAAAAAAATAATTATATGCTCTTTCTAAACATTATCTTTCTTTTTTTGTCCAAGTTGAGGGTAATGCGAATTGGTGCCCCTCTGCTGGAGAATAAACTAAAATAAATATTTACTGGGCGTTCTTGTAAAGTGTTCCGTCATCTGAGATTTGTGCTATCATAGTAGGAAAATAATTAGACGGAATATTTAAATAAGAAATGAAAACTAACAAAAAATTATAAGTGTGTTCTTTAAAAAGTATTAACGTGTATATTAATATAGATTTCTAGCTTAAGATCATAGTTTAATATGAATAGTTTATATATTTGACTCGTTAAATAAAAGTAACGACAAGTATTGAAACACTAAGGATCTGTGGAATCCCCACGGTCCAAACTCAATAGAGAAATGTAAGATGTAGTTAATGTCTAACTGGAATAACATTTATTTTTCCCAGCCCTTAAAACGCCACCCTGATTTTCGGATACCTATTTCAAATAAGAAAATTGTATGTATGTATGAGAATATAGTTTATGAAATAAACTAGTTTTAAAAAGTTTATTTACCCTTAAAATCAGACAAGTTGAGCTTAAGATAGACGCTGATGTAGGTCTGTTGTAAGATAGTGGAGGCTAGTGGAGGTTAGAGAAGGAGATTTAATTCGTTCAATTACTCACTGTCAATGCAAACGTCTTTCGATTACTTTAATTCACATTCTTTTCAACAAATTGTTTAAGCCAACTAATTGGGTTACTCTTATCTTAAATCTCGCTCGTATGTCAAAAAGCTAAATTTATTTAGATCTACGTCTCATATCTAAATAATGCCTTATCCGTGGCACTAAAATGTCTATGTACCACTGTATTTTGTTTATTTATTATATGTATTTATGTGAACAGGTTTATGTTTACAAATTTACTATCAAACATACATCACCGTTTTAGAATCTTCTTTAGCTACATTTTGTTTTCGTCTTATATATTGCTAATGATAAATTAAAAAAAAAACAACAATAAGGAACCTATTTTACCTGCTAAAAATAAACTGCTGTGTGTGAGCAAACTAAATCACAAGTGCCTCAGGCAAACGTCACCAGCACACTGTCCAGCAGACAAACTTTGCTACTGAACACACATCATGCGAGTCAGGTAACTTCCATTGAAAAAAAAATAAACCTTAGCTAATACGTTAAGCAGGCTATTTACCTAAAATACTTTTTTAATTGGATGTTTTTCTAGTAGCTATTATTTGAATTTTTAATTAAATAATCGATAAAATCGATATGTCGATAATCATTAATGCGGCGAGAATTGGAGCTGTGTTATGTTACGTTACGTTTGCCTGTAGTCCCTGTTTAATTTATATTTCGTGTTTTTCCAAGTGAATAGTTGTAAATTTTACATAAATTAACTCAAATTAACACAACTATACAATACACCTTACATTTTACAGAAATAATATTAAAATATAAAGATTGTATTGTTATAAATGTTTTAAAAAAAATCAAAATTGTATTGCTTTTGTTTAACTGTTAATTGTGTATAATTTTGAAAGGAAAGTCGTTATTCTATGTACAGTACTATATTAAAAAAACATATGTGATAATGGTGTCTTAACCATTATAAAACATATATGATAAACTTGTTTTGTTTTGTTTAAGAAGTCTTAAAACATTGAAAAACTAGATAGGTTTACCTTCAATGTTTAACATTGTTTTTCAAATAACACACATCATCGTTACCAGGTGTTAGAACCTGTAAAACACTAAAACAAAAGAAAATCCTCATATTAAAAAAAAATGCAATTTTTGAATAACATGAGCTTAGTTAAAAAATTATAAATGCAGAGATGATGTTACGTAAATTAAAATAGTTTAACATTCAAGCAACTGTCTAAAGCAAAGTCTGTTGGTTGCATCTAATTGAGGTAAATTCATATTCGCCCCTACCCCCTACGCCCCTATTTATATATATATATATATATATATATATATATATATATATATATATATATATATATATATATATAATTTAAATATCCCTTTCTTGGACGGCGGACTGTATTTTCAATTGTATTCTAAAAAATGTATATACCATCAACCGTGTTTTAACTTGACTGGTCCATGCATTTCACGATTACATTGTAACCGGTACAGCTGGAATAATAATTTTACCTTAGCTAGATACATAGAGACTAGTATGCATTCTATTACAGTCTGTTACATTCCGCTATGCTGTAGAATCTTCAAATACGTTTGATTGAGGCTTAACTTAAAGGGCACTCATTTAAGTTTATTCTAGCTAATTACTACTTACGTGAAATACATCACGTGATAACTGTACCATAAGTGATTGGACAAAGTGGTAAAGTGTGAAACTGTTAGATACGACATTAAAGTGTAGTGTAGATATGACATTAATGTGTAGTGTAGATATGACATTGATGTGTAGTGTGGATATGACATTAATGTGTAGTGTGGATATGACATTAATGTGTAGTGTAGATATGACATTAATGTGTAGTGTTGATATGACATTAATGTGTAGTGTTGATATGACATTAATGTGTAGTGTGGATATGACATTAATGTGTAGTGTGGATATGACATTAATGTGTAGTGTAGATATGACATTAATGTGTAGTGTTGATATGACATTAATGTGTAGTGTAGATATGCCATTAATGTGTAGTGTAGATATGACATTAATGTGTAGTGTAGATATGACATTAATGTGTAGTGTGGATATGACATTAATGTGTAGTGTGGATATGCCATTAATGTGTAGTGTGGATATGACATTAATGTGTAGTGTGGATATGACAATAATGTGTAGTGTAGATATGACATTAATGTGTAGTGTAGATATGACATTAATGTGTAGTGTGGATATGACATTAATGTGTAGTGTGGATATGACAACTGAGTGTATAATCAGATTATGTATGGCCAGACAAGAGTAGATTTCTAACATTGACGAAAGCTTGGACTAATAATACCGGGATTCAACACTTTTTTACATGTCCCTCTTCCTCCCCGCACACACCTACATACACATAACATATTATTGATTGCTGGTATTGTTAAAAATAAAACAATTATTATATTGTGTCTATTGGTGCCGATCACAATGTGCTACACATATTAACACTATAGAGTATAGAGCAAAGTTAAATCCTGCAGCAGCGATCGAATAATACGTCATTGAATGTTTTGATACATGTATAGATGAGTGTAGATAAATCCGCTGCAGTCCCACCAATTCACTGAAATGTAAAGTTTGACCTGGATGTAGCCTAACTACGTGTGTCCCGTTGTGCTAAAATTGATAAGATTTAATGACATAGATCTCAGGTGTCAGTTGATAAGATTTAATTACAGAGATCTCAGGTGTCAGTGGATAAGATTTAATTACAGAGATCTCATGTGTCAGTGGATAAGATTTAATTACAGAGATCTCAGGTGTCAGTGGATAAGATTTAATGACAGAGATCTCAGGTGTCAGTGGATAAGATTTAATTACAGAGATCTCAGGTGTCCATGGATAAGATTTAATGACAGAGATCTCAGGTGTCAGTGGATAAGATTTCATGTTCAAACCAACCCAAACCAGGTCCTGCTACCTTAGTGTAACTATATAATCAGCTTTAAAAATATATAGCAGACCTGTTTAACTATACTGCACAAACTTGATTTTGGTATTCTTTGTGGTGAACAAAAATTAGTTTATAGTATTCGAAATAAAAAAACAGCAATAATTTATATTTAAATATATAACTCATAATGAAATATCAACGGATACTAGTATAAGCGTTTTATTTAAGAAATTAAAAGAATAAATGAACCCACATTTGAGATCACAAATTTTATGTTTTACCAAACGTTTTTTTTAAAAATATGTATTGCATAATCCTGCCCAAATAACGTAAATAAATCAGGGTGTATCATAAACCATATACATTCATCTTTGATTAATTTTTTTCTTATTTCATGTAATCTATTATTTATAGAGCAAACTACTTATGTAATGTATTTGAATTTTTCAAACTGAGATTACAAATAAGCGTTTAATCCAGCGCTTAGATTAACCAAAGACTAGAGAATATAAGAGAATAGAGCACGTTGATCCAACACACGTGGCTCTAATACAATATAAGACTGTCAACTAACAGAGCAATATATTGAGACACTCTAAGTTTTACTTGAACTAATCAATATAAATAAGAAATCGTTGACGTAACACCTATACTTTTTCGAGCGTTTTTACGATTGTAAAAAAAATATTTCATCATTTAAACTTTAAACTAATACTTATTTTGAAATCATTAACCAGGAAAATAAATATGATTTGATTAATAAGCATTTTGTATTGAAGTACAAAATGTAGATCCACTAAGTTATCAAAAACTAGAATAATAGTAGAAAATATGTACGATTGCTCTTGCAAATACAAATAAGACTCACGATTCTCCATTGTTACTATTGTTAATGTATAGACTTTACTTTAGCAATCATGTTTCACTGTAGATTATTACATTAATTCACATAATACAGTGGCGTAGGCAGGGGGGGGGGGTTAGGGGGGGTCATAAACCCCCCCCCCCCCCATAGACCCCTCGGTATATATAAAAAGTATGAGGGGGGTGCAAATCGAAAGTTTGAGGAGGGGGGTGCAAATCGAAAGTTTGAGGGGGGGGGGGGGGGTGCAAATCGAAAGTTTGTCCCCGGGTAAAAATTGGAACACCCCCCCCCTTGAGACGATCCTGGCTACGCCCCTGACAAAATATTATGTTCGCTGCTAAGGTTAAGTACAATCTCTTATGTTTCGAAGGTTGATGCGTTTTGAACATACAAATATTTAAGAAGAAACATAAAATAAAGCTCATATATCAAATAAAAGATTTTAAAACATAACGCCTGTCTGTTGTTTTAATAGTATTATGTTTTAATTTAATTAAGTTGAATTATTTATCATTCATTCAATTAACCATCCTTAAAACAATTTAAAGTTAATTAAACATAAATGTTAGGAGCTATTTATTATTATAGTTATGATAAACCTCCATTCAGTCAAAGATATATTTTTTAAAATAAACAATATATTTTCATTTAAATGTCTTTTTTAAATCGAACACCCACAAAGGGAATTAATCATTTATTTAAACAATACTACCTTAAATGGTTCAAACTCATTATTTGATTGTTACTTATGTGTAAAATTACAACAAAGTAGCTGCAGTTTGAAATGTCGAAAATAAGTAGAAATAAAAATCAATAATGGAATTCCCGTTGACTTTTTTTTAAAAAATAAGACCCCAGCTCTCGTCCTCCCTTAACCAGCAAAACACGTCCCACGACGTCACATAGCATAACACGAACCTCACCACAGCCTTCGCACAAGTCACGTACAATCACACATACACGCGATTCACAACACACATACTAAAGACAACTCGCTTAATAGATCAATCCGCATACCAAATATCACCACACCTTAAACCACACCACCTCACTCAGCATCACACCATATACGTCACCCCTAAATAAACCCCTCACCATACCGATCCATTCGTCACTTTACACTCCAAACGCCACCCAACATGCTGAACATCAACATCTTACACAACACACCGCAAAAATCAAAACATCCTAAATATACATTAAAACCCACAGTCCACGACCCACATTCCACGACCCACATTCCACGTCCCACATTCCACGTCCCACATTCCTCTACCTCACATAGCACAACCCACACCTCGCACCACTTAGCACATGACTTCACATAAGCACGTATCGCTTATGAACGTATTCATAATACACGAAAGAGTCATAAATAAAAAATCAATGTCTTTTACCAGTTTCTTGCCTCCTCCAAAGTTAATCCACCTCCTCCCCCCCTCCCCTCAAAATAAAATTGCAAGTGCTTCTCCCGCCTCAAGGGAGAAAGAAGTCTTACAGAAAAACCAGTCGGATTGGTAGATTATACAGACTAATGGTAGAGCCTGTTTCTATATTCTAGACCAGTTTCCTAATTTTGGCAACTAAATCTCAGTCATGCAGTTAATGTTTTCTTTCAGACTTTATTTTCTCCGGTAGCGACGGTGGTACTTGAGTTTTTTTTATGGAGAGGGGGGGGGGGGGGGGCGAATCAAATTATCTGAGGCCGGGTGGCTGAGACTGATAAAAGTATATACATAAATTGTATTTCATTCAATGGGGGATAGATGTGGGGGTGAAAAGGGGAGGGGGTAAATGCAAGTGAGGTGGGAGGGCTTCGCCACCTTTCCCCCACCCCCTTATGAGATGCTTGAAAGATACTCTGCATGCAGATCACTTTTAAGATAAGACAAATAAATTAGGCGGTAAAGTTAGCGTCTGTATTATCAAGTGTCGTTGACGTCCATATTATCGTGTATTCTTTTCGGCATTGGCTTTTTAATTCTGTTTAATCTAGATTTAAAGATGTCATTTTATTGTGTAGACATGTGTGGCTTTAGAACTGTACAGATTTCGTTTGGTTTTGTGACGTCAAGGTCGTTCACTATGAATCTTTTTTACCTTCCCTATGTTTTCTCTATTGTTCGTCTATTTGGTTACATGAGAGCATCGGCACTATGTGTAGTATTGTAACATACGTATTTAAAGATGTCAATTAATTTATTGATATATTGATTGGTAGAATCACCACTTTCGTTATTTTAAAAAATCAGAACAATTACTTTATTGATAGTGACGTCACATGAATCATTCACTTTGTTCATAACAAACCCGGCGACTTTCATGGACTACCACGTTTCTGTTTCAAACGTTCAAGTCATTAAAAAGCTAAATTTTCTGGCTCTAAGTAAACACAATGAGCACAGTTTCAGTTAGCTTGAATAGTATCACGTATGTTTTAAATCATATCGTCAATAACCGGAACTTTCTTTTACCGTATTTAAACTTGAAAACTCAATTTTGAGTACAGGTTGCTTTTTAATATCAAAATGACTCGGCGGTTGTGTATTTTAATGCATCCCACTAAACAATGACACTCAATGACAAAACCGACACATACATTGCTCCTTGCACCCCTACAGTTGTGTAAATGGCGGCTTCCTATGTCTGGGTGGTGACTAGGTTTGTTCTACTTCAATATTACAAAGGGTGATCAACTGTTACACTCGGCTTTCTAATTATTTTTGGCTCGTTTGGGGCCAGGTGTAACAGTAATAAAGAACACAAAACACACGATGAATTTGTAACATCTATATATATAATTCTCTTCTGAGAGCCGTTAGAAAAGAAGCTGCAAGCGCGCTCCCTACCATCCCCACCCCTACATGATCTTAGTGAGCTGTTGTTCACGCTATGTTTACCTTCGTGGAGTTGGGTTTAGTGACGGCTATTAGGGGCAGATAATTTAGTTTGAAACGATTTTAAACGTAGGGGGGTGGGGAGGAAGGTGGGGGGGGGTTATGGTCCTTAACTAGCTACTTATAGTGTTTTAAAGAAATATTTTCAGTGTCAGCGTTGGTACTGTCGAATTCACAAATTATGAATTACTGAAAAGTAGAAAAAACAACAACTAAATAGCGGCGTATGTTATGCCGCTGGCCGGCTCGTTGAAGTATAATTTTCATCAACTACAAGAAGAACCCTTGAAACAAGAAAAAAAAACGACGACTAGCTACACTGAGTTGACACTACACCACACATTGCTTACACACTCCCTCGTTCACACACTTGTTTTTCTCGCTAGCAGAGCACTTCCAAGAGGAGGCCACCCTCGCACATAATCTCTCCGGACCTACACACTTCCTTATAAACATCTTCGTCACATCAACGTACAATCAAGACGTTCATTCAGCATGTTCAGGGGCGTCTAGTCAGTAGTGTGGACAAACCTGCGTAACTGATTACATTTAATAACTCAGTACCATTTAAAAAGTTCACACGTCTAACATACCTATTGGTAACGCACTGATGAAACATTCAAATAAAGATGTGTCATTTTGGTGAGTAGGACTAGATTGCAGAAAGACGTGATAGATCGGCTTTTGTTATAAAGCAGCGCATTATAACAACTGTTCGCCTTAAATTGTTTCGAATGATAAAACGTTTGCCGCACATTTACAACACATGTTTATAGCACGATTCCACTGGAATTGCCGTGCAAAAATGTACTGGTATCAAGTTATACGAGAACGTTATGGGGAGCTTATTCAACATAATTTAACTTTTTGAAACAATTTTTACGATTATAAAACGAAAATTTGTTTATAAGAAAACTTCACTAGCATATCCTCGTAAACGTGTTTTTATAATGCTTTTCTGTTTTATGTTGATATTCTTTTTAAATGTGTGCAATACAAACACAATGGCATTAACTATATCGTTTATAATGAATTTAACATGTAATTCCAGCAACTGACGTTTTAGTACTCGAAATATAACCTATGATCTTTCCACTTTAAAGACTTTATCAACACAATGGAGGACGAGGAAATTTAAAGCTAGATAAAACGTATAAAGAAATTTGGGTCACTACTTACACAATCCACCTTAGAGCAAATGGGATGTTTTAGCAAGGAAGCAAATTAAAAGATTATATGGCGGCTCACATTATGTAAGTTGGCTAATCCAAGGAAAGATGTATGCTACAATTTAACCAGTAAACGAATAATTCCGCTGTGTACCGAACAGTTTCTCTGTGTACAGGACAGCATCAATGATACCAATGTAACAGAACACGTCAGCCTGGGACAACCACCGTAACGGGCCGTAAACATTTGACTTCCTGGTTAAAACCCAACGTCACGCTTGATATGTTGCCATAGTTCTATGATGTATGGACAGATGAAGCCGTAAGGTAACTTTCAAATGTATGAACATTTATATCAGCGTTAATTAAGAATAGGCCATATTGAAGTATTTTAGATCCGACATAAAAAAATTTGTAGCTCTTTAGGATGCATGTGGAGTTACCAGAAAAGTGGGTCCTAAGTCCACTACTATTTAATGAACAATTGACTTAAGATAGCTAAACTTAAGACAGCTGGGTATAGTGCTGACCATATTATTTCTTCATATATGGAAGTCACTGAAACAAGTAAACTCAATTCTCCTTGGTGCATTGGAGATAAAGATTGAAGGGGTACTTTACTTTTATATGTAAGATTGGTAAATAACCTTACATGGTGTCACCAATAAAAACAAGACAGAGCCTACAAATAAAAAACGAATATTTTTAAACGCGTTTGGATATTTTTACTTTCTTGTAAGCAAAAAGTTCACAGGAAATTTTGAAAGCTTTCACCATTTTTATAAATCAATACTTCGTCTAATAATGACTAGGCCTATAGGGGATTTATTTTAATCGGGAGAAAATTCTAAATCCTGATTTTTTTTTATTTTGGCGTTTTACGCGTAATCGAGTCGGAAAAACTAGGTTTTCAATTCTATCTGTATATCTATGTGTGTGTCTGTGAACTCGATAACTCGAGTACCTTTATAGCTAGGCTGATGAAATTCCATATATAAGTATTACATCAAATTAAATTAATCTGTATTTAAGTTTAGCGATTTCTGATAATGGGAAGTGGAACTTATTCGAGTATACTTTGTACCGTTTTTGGTTGATAGATCAAATTTCACATATAAGTAAAATATCTATATCTCTGTATTCTATAAATTGTGAATATTTCTGGTGACCATAAGTAGTAATTTACACTATTTCTGATTTCTCAAAGAAATATATGCATTTATTAAGTATTAATATTTCGCATTACAACGTACACATTGTTTGCTGTTTACTTGGTGCGCAATTTTTTCCCATGAGATTATATTCTGTTTTAAAAAGTTTGTTTATAAAAATTGGTTAAAAGCATGTCTATATCCCGAGTTACCTTTCCTTGTGGTGTTATATAAGAATATACGAGAAAGTTTATGGGGGATCACTCCCGCTTAATTTGTTTAATTAAGTTGATTATGAGCAAAATTGTGATTTTCAACACAAATGTCAAGGCAGTGTTGCTCTATGGCTCGGAGACTTGGAGGGTTACGAAAACAAATACTGACAGGCTACAGACATTCGTAAACAAATGCTTACGACATATACTTAAAATAATATGGCCAGACAAAATATCAAACAAAGACCTGTGGCAAATTTTAAAGCAACAGCCAATAGAGAAAGATGCCTGTAAATGGGGATGGATCGGACATATATTAAGAAGAGAAAAAGAAAACATCGCAAAATATGCTGTGGACTGGAATCCCCAGGGAAAAAGGAGGGTGGGCCGGCCAAGTAAAACTTTGAAAAGAACGGTTGAAGAAGAGGCGAAAACAGCTGGTCTTACATGGGCACAGATAAAGGGGGCAGCCTGAAACCGAGTCCGCTGGAAATGTGTGGTTGCAACCCTTAACTCCCTAGGGGGCACAAAGGAATGATGATGATGAAGTTGATTATGAAATGAAAACTATAGTTCATATAAACCAGGGGTCTCCAAACTTGTCAGTCCGAGGGCCGCATTAACTATCAAATTTCAATTCGGGGGCCAGTTTCTTCCAGGCATGTCTTTGTTTTTTTCTGCGCAAAGTTCCTCAGCCATCAAAAACAAACATGGACAAAAAGACATCCGCGGGTCGGATGTGAAGACCTCGCGGGCCGGATCCGGCCCGCGGGCCGTAGTTTGGAGACCCCTGATATAAACACATGCGATACCTACCAAAAATAGTGAATTTTTTAACATACATTTCTAAATACTAGTAATTCATTTTTATTGTGATTAATTGTGTTTTTTTAGCATTTAACATTGTGTAATCGTGAGTCAAAAGAAGACTACTTACATAAAATAAACTTGTTTAGTGATGATTTAGAAGTAAAACCCACACACTTATCGCCATAACCATGATTGCACACCATGTACCTAGTTGACAACGGTTCAACGAAATAGAGAAGTCTTGGTAAGGTTGCTGAATGTAACTGTCGCATCTGGTTCAAACTTATATAAGGCTGTTCGCCACTTTAGCTGTAGGCCTCGTGGTATATAGACGTGTACTGGGCTACTTGCATCGGTTGGTTAAGTTAGGGTCGCGCGGAGGCTAAAATTAGATTTAGATTTTACAAAGTCACACATTGTGCTACAAGTAGTGTTGTTGTTTGCATGTAAAACACGTCGAGCTATCTAGCTACACTATGTAGTCGTGCTTGTACAACGATATTTTACTTTATAATGTGTGATTTATTTTAATAATTCACATGGTAGCTATGTATGAATGTAATATAGACTATTTCGATAGGAAATACACACAATAACGAAGACGATGTGAATACAGCTAAATATAAACAACATATACATTGGTGTTAGAAATACAAATACCCCCCCCCCCCCCAACTAAAACATGGAGGAGTGTCGGTAAGGTTGCTGGATGAACCGGTTGCAGCCGGTTTAAATTGTATGAAGGTTGTTTAGCTGCTGTCCTTGTGTTAGATAGACGTGTACTGGGTTATTTGCAAGTGTTGGTTGATTTTGTGTCGTGTAGATGCTATAATTAGTTTTAGATTTAAAAAAAAAAAACTCTTTGTGTCGAGTCATTCAGCAACACAATGGAATCGTGAGAGATTTTACTTAATAATATGCGGAGTTTAAAAATAACTCACATGACTGCTATACGAGAATATAACAATGAATATTTGATTAGCAACTACACACTATAGTGGAGACTATTTGGATACAGCTAAGTAAGAAAGAGAGTATACCTTGGTGTTTGAAAAATAAAATTCAGTACACCCCCCCAGCCATATAAACCCACGTAGAATAAAGTTAATTATGTGACCTCGGCATATTAAGGGATGGTGTAGTCAACATTACGCCCAGCTGCCTTTACTTTCCCTAATGTAAGTTGGGTACCCATCAGAGCTGGGCGGACTCAGGGATTATCTACTGACTTCAACCTAAATTCAAACTCGAGATTTACGGGTTAGCAGTCTAGATCTCTACCGCTAGACCACTCCATCCCCTTATATAAACAACTTAATTAAAATCGATATTTGTCTATGAACAAAGCGCTTGCGATCTAATCGCCCGTACCAGTAAGTCTTAATAATATTAAACACATATATAAGCTACCTGTTCTCTTTACAAGTTACGATTTATTTTTTGTATATTTTGTATAAAGTTGAAATCGGAAAATAACATATTCTTAATTTAATAATATTACAAACCTCAAATATTATGTTGATGTTTCATGGGACTTTTAAAAAAAAAGGGTTGATTATTTTTTATAAAAACTTGTAAATTTTAAATTACATATGATTATTTTTACAAAAATGTAGAAATCTTAAATTACATATGATTATTTTTTATAAAAACTTAGAAATCTTAAAATACATATTATGATTATTCTTATAAAAACTTAGAAATCTTAAATTACATATGATTATTTTTATAAAAACTTAGAAATCTTAAATTACATATGATTATTTTTTATAAAAACTTAGAAATCTTAAAGTACATATGATTATATTGAAATAATCGCACCACACTAAGACAAGACAAAAGTAGTGAAGTATAAATATAAAGCCTCAGAAAGTTTGACGGGGAGGTCCTGTTCAGATAGGGGGTTGTTAGATACTACTGTGTCACAAATTGCTGTCCTAATTGCAATGCAAGTCAATTCGAGTCAAGGTGTTTTATATTTAATTCATATTGTCAAGGGATAAAGCGCTAATAGCACAAAGTTGTATTTCGACAAACATATTAACAACATTAAAATTTATATTACAAAGCTAAATACTGTCTATTACAAGGAAACCTATATTTTGTTTTGCTTGCAACATAAATCGATATTTAATGGTTAAATTATTATGTTTTAATTCAGTCATTCTGAGTTCACTCTAGCACAAGCTAAATCACGTCTAAGGAAATGCAGCTTAAACTATATGAAAATCAAACAATGTTACTATTTAAATATTCCTAGTAGTAAAATTGTTTTATTTTTAAATAGTTTGAGCTACATTAAATAATTCTCTTATGTGAATGTGTCTAACTCTAAATTATATTCGATCTGCATTCAACTGGTTTTTAAAAGTAACATGAAACATAGTCAGAATTGAGAATTCTGAGAAATATAAAACAATAAAGTATACAATTTATAAAAAATTTCTTACCTAACGACAATTTTACTTACCTTTTAAATCACAACACTGATAGAACAGTCAATTAGTTAATACTCATAGAATAATGGTAGTTAAAGTAAAAAGTATTAAATTTTGCACATCTGTTTCAGTAACAAAGTCTCAAAAAGCAAAATAATATCTACCCAGGCTAATATATCTTACATCCTAGTTTCATACACATCTCTTGGCCGACTGCAGTACTGATGTCGCGCTCTGATTAACACAGTATAGTGTGTTTTGCTGTCATTCTATCATAACGTCACCGTTAACTTAGCACAATGTACATATATTTTGTATTCGAAAGTTATTTTATTCATTTAAGAGGTGTCTTTCAGCGAGGTGTCTTTCTATTAATAAAATCGCTTGGTTGAGATAAACACAGTTCACCTGTTTCTCTTACCGCATCATATGAAGGGTTAGTGTGGTCAGACCCATGTTGAATCAAAATGGGTGTTTTAAAAAATACTAATATGTCTGAGATGTGACGTCTTTTTAAATCTAGGTTCCGGCTTTTTGTGACAAATGTGTGACAGTGGGGAGGGGAGGGAAAGATGAAAATCGCCAAATAAACAAGTCGTCATTTATGGATGACCCTTGAAGCTCAAAGTTATCCAAACATAACGGGTAGTCTAGTACAAATTAGTTTAATGTTAACTTTTGGGTGAGCACCGTAACGACTTATTGGTAACAACGCAAAAAAATCCCAATATCTAAAAAAAACTTAAACACTTATACAACAGATGAGGAAAACATAGTATTGGATAAAACATAACGATACACGACACATTAAATCTAACATCTACCATAAACTTGAAAATCTGGTTCCAATTGGTTCCAAATTGGGTTTTGCCTGAACGCTCATTTTTCAAACAAAACTGATTTTTAAAAACATTTAAGAAATAAGTACAAAATGAATTTTGGTTTTATTAATATTCAAACAAATGATTGCTTGTAATTGGTAGTTAAGCTAATACTTTTATTTTTAATTTGGATTAGTAGATTCAGGGTGTTGTGGTGTTAGGGGATGTTATAGTTATAAATAAACAACTACGCTATACTCCATTGACCGTTTTTAGTATTTTATCATATAAAACAATTGTTGTGATTTTCCCTATTTTTCGAAGTAAAAGTTTTTTATCGGTCATTGTTAATATACGATGTCCCCACTCTTTCTTCTTCTTCTTCGTTCTTAATTATTAGTGTTAAAGGGGATCGAGATGTATCTGCCAGTGGGTTTGAACTCGAGACTTTGTTCGAATTTATCAACCATGAGCTTTTTGCCGACTCGACCACGCCTCCAACACAATTAAGCGTTACGTGTCAACTGGTTATGCGCCATTGAGGCCATTGACTCCGATTTTAGCCTGCTTTTCTTTTTTGGACTATTCAGATCAGCTAATGTTTTAGTTTTAATGCGTTGCTTTTGGCATATATTCAAAAATGTAATTGTAATATAGTGTATTGATGTGACGTAGCTAGGATTTTCGGGCCCCTATGCAAACAGTATCATTGGGCCCCTTCGTCAATGTTTAAAATGTGTGTTATACGTTCTAACTGTGTATTTATACGGTGTTATTATGTAGTACCCCGTAACGTAAAACACCTTTGATTGTTTATCACGTTTATGTAAAAGCAAACTAACAAATACACATTTAAGTAACCCACATAGTAGCCTCACAAGGCGGGGGCGGAGGTGTCACAATTTAGGCGTAACACCATGGGGTGGGGTTCGGGTGACACAGGGTGATACCGAACCTTGTGACGCCACTAACCAAACACAAATGTATAAATTGTTGCTGATGATTTATTTCGATTTGTTGTTTTCTTTCTGTCAAATTTTCAATGATTCATATTTTCCCTGAGGTCCATTTTAGCTGCTTTTGTATGTTTGATACTAAGAAAAGCTAAGTTACTGACCCAAAGGGCATATATCTACATAGCATTATCATAATGTAGAGACTCGGGGGCGCCCAAAGGTACACTACTGCTGAGGCGCTGATGGACACCCCTTATTTTTATTAAGTCATCGATTATAATAGCTCTCCGTTTCCCTATGGCATGGCGCTCTTTCAAACAAGTATATGTGCAGCAATTCTCACTGGGGAACCCGGGGCGCCGGCTGGCGCGACTGTTCAGTTTGGCCATTGTATAAAACAGTAACCATGACCCCTTGCGCAGGACGCCAAATCAACTGACCCCAGGTGCTATGAAAGCCTCTGGGAAAACTCAAGGTGACAAACTGAACCACCTTACTTCCAGGGCGCTGCCCTCCAAACGAAATAAAGACAATATTAATAGCAGAAAACGTTACAGTAGCCAGAGTTTCTTTCTGGCTTTTCTTTGAGGGGGAGGCACAGCTTCTCTTGTGTGAGGTTGTGAAAGAATTTCACAGTCAGTTGAAATATGTGTTCTTAACTATCTAAACTACTTCCCAATGTTTCTTGACGATTGGTTCAGTTTTGTATTAATGCATAAAGGACAGGCAGGCAGACAAACGAAAATCTTTTAGTAGTGGCATTTTATGAAAGATAAATGAGATCGGCAATTTTTTTTTATTAAGATTAAAGCTAGTAAAAAAAACATTAACAATATATATTATATTAACAAATGTTGGACTTGTTGCGAAAACACTGTACACAGCCGATCTCATTAATTATAAATTGTAGCGAATAATTACGTTAATTACAATATAATAATTTGTTAATATATTTGTGTTATAGTGCTTGCTCTGTTTATCAGGTAATAATACATAGTGAAAATAACATTATTATATAAGATTATTGATTATAGTTGACTTACATACATACAAAAATAGATACATTATGTTGTTTCATATATTAGTTTATTCATAAGTAAGCATAAACTGTATATAAAGTACATAATAATATAAAAGATATTCACATTAAAAAAACGAAGTTACAATTTCTTAACTGACGATCTGTGGTGCAGCTTACCAACAATAATATTCAGCAGGAAATTACCGAAATAGAAGAAAATAATAAGTCCTTATAAATAATTGCAAACAAAAATTAAAGTTTAATAAATTTATTTCCATTCATTCATGTTAAGACACTTAATTGTAATATAAAATGCTTAATAACAGTGAACACATTTTAATTTAACTGACATAATGACTCTAAATATGATTAAAACAATACAATTTTTAAAATCTATCAAAAATAACATTAACAAGCTAAGTATAACCAAAACGGCTGAAATAATATATTTTATAATGCAGATTCAAGGATCTATAGCAAGAACTGAACAACATGTGTTTTAATGTATAACATCATGCTATTGTACTTGCTCTCTTCAACCATGTAATAATACATATTCGAATACAGAATAGTTCTATAAAACTATTTTCTATAATCTTGACTATATTTGATTTACATTGTTGCAAACAAGATTGATTGCTTAAGTATTAAATTAATTCATACATTACTTTATTCATAAGTAAGCATAAAGTGCATTAAAAAGTACATAACCATATTTTTTAAAAAGATATGAAGTTATCCTTTCGTAATTGACAGACCTTTATTCTTGAATAACTCTGGATTTCGGGGTCATCCATAAATGACGTCACGTTTGACGATTTTTATCGTTCCCCTTCCCTTCTCACTGTCTCACATCTTCACAAAACGCCACACCCCACATTAAAAAAGACGCCACACCTTAGACAGCATGTTATTGTGACCGTGTGGCAGTTTCTGTGACATTGGCATACAAAATAATGAAGTGGTCAGCACTATGCCTGTTCACCATTACTTCTTCAATGATGAGTCACGTGCCCATCACAATTTGCAGAAATCAGCAACGTCTTACTGAATCAACTCAGAGTTCGGAAATCTTAAAATTTCATTTAGGCTCAGCTATCAGAAAATGTCGTTCCATAAATTGGCAAATGGTAGCAACCTTAACGTTTTTATAAAAAACATTAATCTAAATATATATATATATATATATATATATATATATATATATATATATATATATATACATATATATATATATATATATATATATATATATATATATATATATATATATATATATATATACATATATATATAGATGTATATATATATATATATATATATATATATATATATATATATATATATATATATATATATATATATATATATATATATATATATATATATGTATATATATATATATGTATATATATATATATATATATATTTTTTTTTTTTTTAAATTTATTTATATATATATATATTTCTAAATTCAAAATCGTATACTAAGAGAGTAAAATTTATATTCTGCGATTGAAATCTTAGCTTTTGAACATTCATATTTTGTGCAATCAAAATAGCTAATGTATATTTTATTAGGATTTAAGAAATACAGCGGTGAAAATTGAAAATTTTTACACGATCTCAAAGCTAGCTTTCAATATGTAGTTATTGTTTTGATTTTGATTTTAATGTATAAATTTGCAGAAGTTCTGCTTTATTTACAAATATAGTTGCAAAATGTGGCTAAACTAGTTTCATAAACTAGGTTAATAAAGATATATTCTCACAGTAGACATATCCAAAAAATGTATACCTATTGTTTTTCTTTGTAAATTGCTAATTTTAATTTGAAAAACACATTTGCATTTAAAAGTTTTACTTGTTTACGGATTAACTTAATATTTATTCTACATATTTTTGACATTTTCATATCCTCGAACAGCACAAGTTTTGTAATCGTGAGTCAAATGGAGACTACTTACACATAATACTTTTATGAATGAAGATTTAGATGTAAGATACATACATGTTTTATCCCAGTTACGTTGACTGCATACAGGCGTACACAACATTGACCTATTTGACAACTGTACTAAAGCATGGAGGAGAGGAGTGTCTGTTAGGTTGCTGCGTGAAACGGTTGCATCTGGCTTAAAATTATTAAAAGCTGTTCGTGACTTTAGCTGTCGTCCTTGTGTTAGATAGACGTTAGGTTGCTGGGTGAAACGGTTGCATCTGGCTTAAACTCATTAAAAGCTGTTCGTGACTTTAGCTGTCGACCTTGTGTTAGATAGACGTTAGGTTGCTGGGTGAAACGGTTGCATCTGGCTTAAAATTATTAAAATTATTAAAATTATTAGATGATGATCTAGGGCAGAAGGAAAAACCCGACACAGTCGACTACACATGTTCACAAGAGACTACAACACTCAATTAACTTGCGTGTAGGTGTAGAGACAAGAGGTCTATAGACTCCATGGTTTGAATACAGCAGTATGTTTTTAAACGTTCTATAATACAATGGCACTATAATGTCTAGGTACCTCTGTATTCTGTTTATTTATATGTATTTATGTGAACAAGTTTATGTTTACACATTTACTATCAAACATAAATCACTGTTTTAAAATCTTCTTTAGCTTCATTTTGTTTTCGTATTATATATTGCTAATGATTAATTAAAAAAAAAACAACAATAAGAAACATATTTTACCTGTAAAAATAAACTGCTGTGTATGGGCAAACTAAATCACAAGTGCTTCAGGCAAACATCACCAGCACACTGTCGAGCAGATAAAGAAAATTTGCTACAGTAAACACACAACATACGAGTCAGGTGACTTTCACTAAACAAAAATAAATTCTATATAAGAAGTTATGCAGGCTATTTCAATAAAAAGCTTTTTGTTTTTGACTGTCGTAAATTTTTTTTTGCAGTGGCTATTATTTGATTGTCAATGGAAGATTCGATAAATCGATATGTCGGTAATGCGGGGCCCAAAGGGTATAATTTATTCGGATCTTCATTAACGTTAAGCGAACAGAAAATGTACTACACTACAAAAGTATAAAGGCACTTAAATTAAGCAACATCAATTGTGTTTAGGAACCAATCATTATTTGTTTGAAGTACATTAGTTTGAATATGTGTCAAAAGCCTGTCATTTCGTAACTATTCTTCAAACTGTACATACGCAAATCAATTTTTGTAGAATGTTAAACACCTAAACTAGGAATGGTATGCACAAAAAAGTATGCATACTTTTGATTTTATCTCAGCAATTACACCCAATACAATATATATTCATTTGATAGCAAGCTCAGAGAAAATAAAAATCTAAGAGTAAGAACATTTAACACGAGCCTTGCTAGATACTTCCCCAAACCATTTTCATTTTGAATTTTTGTTTGGACAGGTACTCCAGTAAACACAAAACAACACAATTAATTCGTAAATGTATGGACATACATGTATTTTGCATAGCTTGGATACGGTTTTCAAAAAAAAAATCTTGCCCTTTACTTAACCCATACAATAATACTAATCAATAATAAACTATACTATGTTAACGCCAATATTTTGAATAAACGGCTTGTTTCTGTTCCACTAATAATGATGATCTCAACGATTTAATAGTACTCGAGTCTAATTTAGGACCAGAAATAGTCCTATCATACAAAAATTACATTAGGAAAAGCAAAGATGGCTAGCCAAAACGTTATCACATTATATTCCGATATACCGGGACCAAAAAAAATTATAAACTCTACTTCATCTGACCTATGCAACGCCTGATCTAACACGTAAAACAGAAGCATAGTATATGTAGCCTATATGTTAGTTAAAGTGCGATATGTGTTACTCCCTTCATCTAACAGAAGTTATGTTTCAGAAAAATTTTACTAAAAATGCCGGAGTTGAAAAAGATGTTTTTTTTTATTTGTCTCAAAATGTTTTAAGTTTTGATTTTTATTAAAAAGGAAACAAAACATGAGTGCCAGCATATCAATTGAACAGAAATGTATAATTTTAGTAGATTATTAAGGTAAACAATTATATTATTCTAATTAAATTAAAATTAATTTCTAAAAAATTATACATGTTGCGTTGTTTAACATAAAATAACATCAATACTCTTATAAATATAACAAAAAATATTTTCACCTAAACGTTAAAGAAACGCTCATAACAACTTTTTAAATATTCTGTTTTTCACACTCAAAAAATTGTAATAGTTAAGGCTTCATATTCGATAAATAACATGCGCTGTTTTATACTATAAATGATCAGCACATAATCATGAAATCTCCAGTTAATTGTTAAAGTCTGTTTAGAATTGACATATAAATCAGATGCAAATGTTTCTACGTAGTTTTATTGTAACCAAGATTATTACATTAGTATGTTCATAGTGTATGGATGTTCATGTCAGACTGTCTATTACTATTAAAGCTACTAAGACGTGTATTAACGTGAGTGTGAAAGTGATCTTCAAAACATAAAACATACATGACTTCAGTACCGCACGGATACTCAGCGTAAGAAATGAAACGCCCCGTTAGTTGTATTAAGTTCTTTTATTCCGCCAAATAAACTTAGAATAGGTCTATTGAAAGCAGGAACCCTTAAAATCGATATATTGAATGTTTTTAAAAAAGTTATACACGCAATACCTTGCTAAATCTCCCGCTACTTAGAAGTCTTGTACAAACTCGTTGTTTTGTTAGTCGTTTTAGGAAAGCGGGCTGTATAAAATTAAATTTGAAAACATTATTCATGTATATTATTTTAGTGCAAGCCTTCCTTTCTAAGTACAGGTAGTTAAATAATAGTAGTGTATATTAATTTAGAGTTCTAGCTTAAGATCATAATTTAATATGAATAGTTTATTTATTTGACTCGTTAAATGAAAGTAGCGACAAGTATTGAAACACTATGGATCTGTGAGATCCCCACCTTGCAAATTCAATGGAGAAATGTAAGATGTGGTTAAAGTCTAACTGTAATAAAATTTATTGATCCCAGAACCCAAAAAACGCCACCCTTATTTTCGGATAGTATTTCAAATAAGAAACGTTTATTTATACATAGAATATAGTTTAAGAAATAAACTAGTTTTAGAAAGCGTGTTTACCTTGAAAATCAGACGACTTGTTAAGCATACCGAAGAAACTGATAGAGATGTAGGTCTGTTGTAGCATAGTGTAGGTTAGAGAAGGAAATTTAATTCGTTCAATTACTCACTGTTAACCCTTTATCTACTGACGGTACTTATAAGTACCACTTTAATTAAGTGCCTGTATTATTTTTAATTTAATACGAATTTTAAAAATTATTGATGTAATTAATAGTATTATCTCCCCTGAGTCGTCGGTAGTTGGAGGGATCGGTGATTTTTGAAAATTACAGGTGTGGCGCCATTTTCAATGTCTTGCTATATCGGTAGTTTACAATTGTTCTGTACAGTTCTCACACACGTTCCTGATTTCCCTTTGTTTTACCTTATTTTTCAAGTTTTCAACCCCAAATATTTTTTATTGGCACCTTCAATAGTCGGGTAAACGCTTTTAGCTTCTATTTATACAATTTTAATCAAATTGTCTTTGTATTAGATCGATGTTTACGAGTGGACTTATAGGTACCGTCAGGGCACACGGTCATTTTTTAGGATTTCTAGGAAATGGCAGATTTTCGATGTGGAGTGAAATAAATAATAATGTTGATAATTAATTATCGAAATGTACTCAAAAAATGATATTTACACATTTATAAGAAGGTTAGCATATGGTTTACCTAAGAAATATTGTAATTACATGTTGAATTCTAGTAGTAAAAGAATAAAAAGAATAAATGTAGCAGTTGCAGGCTCGTTTACTAGGTTTAGTATACTTCATTTGTATACCAAAGCCTAGTTCTAGTAGTAAGATTTAATTTGTTAGTTATAATTACTGCAATAAACTTTATTGTCTACAATAACATAGCATTTACGTAATGTATACATGTAGACTAGTAATAGTCCATACTTGTGCATATAGTATAGATCTATATGGTAAATTTTAATCAGTAAACGGAAAACAGTAGGCCTCTACGGCTATCCTAAACACATTGAGCTCAGTTCTATTTATGAACTTTACACTGTAGTGTAGACTTGTCATAACATTCTAGTAGGCTACAATTATACTAGTATTACTAGTAGTTGTGTACTGAATGACTAGGCTTTTGTTTGTTTATGCGGCTCATTGTACTAGTTATTGGAAGCTTCCAGCAAAAGCATGTTCAGTCCGGCAACAGTTGCTACACCATAAAGACGACAGACAAGAATGTCTCAGGAATGAGGAATGATGGAGCATGACATGTCGCACCTTTTGCTGTGTTTGAGGTCTAAGATGTGTTCCGATAGAAAATCCAGTCAAAATCGTACACTAAATATACTTTTATGCTGTATTTATGTGTGAAAATTTTTAAAAATGATTGTTATAATGATTGCCATGTTATTAGTTAATAAATTGTATCGTTTGTTTCAGTTTTGTAAAAAAAAATGTTTTGGAAAAAATGTCCTACATTCCTGACGGTACTTATAAGTACCAATATCTGTTTGGGCCATTAAAAATTATTTAAACGAAAATTCCTTTGACATATGCTTTAAATGTGCCAAAAGCAATATAGTAACACATTGTTTAAGTAAAAATTTCATTCAGAACCTAATTCCGTAAATAAAATGTAAAGTTCTTTCGATCACTTTAATTCACATTATTTTTCCAAGAATTGTTTTAGCCCGCTAATTTGGTTACTCTTATCTCAGAATATACATTATAACGTATAACGCTTATATAGAACACATATCGAATATAGCACAAAGTGGTTCTTAATTCTGAGACAAGAAGTTGTGTTTTAAAAAGATTTGAGTTGACCAGAAGTAAGTTTGAAACGGATTCGAGTTGAACAGAGGTGCTACTAGATCATCGCCAGGAAGCAAGATAAGTACCTTCCTCTGATTTTTTTTAAGTAAATGGGATTGTTTGGATCCTGTGCTGGTTATTCAGCAGCTTTTCTTCTTCGTGTTTGTTTTGTGTCTTATAGATCTAGTGTTGTTAATCTTAAATTGGCTGAGGCTTCCCATTGATGTGACACACTGAGTGTAGGCCTGCCTTTTAAGAAGTACATATTGCTATTAGCTGTAGAAGTCCTGTTTGGTTCTATCGTTTCTCTACCCTCTATTGTTACCGTAGGTCATGTATTATTGTTGTGATTATCGCGCCACTAATATTATATATGTGCCGTTTATCGCTGTTCGTATAACACTGTAATTATTTGTGTGAGTACAATAATTTTGTGTGGGTGATCATTCTTAAACTATTCAAATTCCACACCATGACTGACCTCACTCAGTTATATAAGCTATGCAAGACGCTTGAAAAAAAGTGGCACTGAGCTAGAGGCATGGGTTGAGGAAAAACATAGAACTATCATGGTTGATAAAGAACGAGAGGCTCAGATTGAAATGGAAAAACACAAAATGCAATTAGAGAAAGAAAAATCAAGACTGGAATTGGCTAAAATAGACTTTGAGAAAGAAAATGCTAGAATGGAAATGGAGAAAGAAATTGAAATAAAACGGTTAGAAGTCAACCAAAAAAGTACACAAGAAGAGCAGGATGCAGCACAACCAACAACCAATAATTCAAGAACCATGTTATTTAAAATGTCTAAATTTGAAGACAACAAAGACGACATAGATGCCTTTATTCGACGGTTCGAAACAATCGCCAAGTCAGAAAACATAGCCGACAATATGATTTGCCAACACCTGCTCATCCTGGTTGGTCGACGTTTGCAACACACTGATGGACGAGGAAATAAAAGACTACAAGACATTAAAACAGACCCTATTAGAATTCTACCACCTGATAGAAGAAACTTACCGACAAAAATTCCAAAAATTCAACCTATTAAAGACGAAGTTTTCAAAGTGTTTACTAATGACTTAAAACTTACACCAGAAAAATGGTTTAAGGCAGCATCTATTAACAAGACATATGAAGATTTTTTTCGACTCGTCCTGGTCGATAAAATATTGAATTAGTCCATAGTCTTTATATTCCTTCTAACAAGAAAGAACCATAGACAGCATCAATCCAACAGACAACAACAGACACAGCTGCCAGACATCAAGTGCTATAACTTCCAACGGAGTCGGTCATTACCAGACAGGCTGCCGAAAGCCCAGACGGCAGAACACATACAAAAACAACCCGCCCCGCCTCAACAACTCAAACGGCATACTAGACAACAATCACACAGAACGTGTGTACATGATGAACTCTTTGGAAGAAAACAAACTGTCCACATTGTGACGAAATGAGTAATTTATATGGTTGGTACTGATTGTTGTGAGAGGTTCGAGTAAAACGCAAACACAATTTTAGCTAGTTAACTTTAATGGTTACCACTTTAGTCTTCAATAAACATGCAATAATCTTGAACATTAATACTGGCCAGCCCTCGGGGCCAGCCCTACCACACTTTACAAAAACACAACTCGACTATATCCTAGCAAGGCTAACGTTCAACTGTCCTAGTTTATTCTCCGGGCCCAAGCTTCACCCTCAGGACCCAATAACCCCTACCTGACCCTGGAATTCTAGCGAGGAGGAGGGACGAGCGCCATAGCCTGCAAATTGCTAGTTGGGACGGGGATTCATTGTGTCCCAGTTCAAGGGTGGGACGGGAGGGGATTGGACTCAGTTATAACATACTTTCAAATGCAAAGTGAACGG
The DNA here is from genome assembly GCF_028476545.2 of Physella acuta. Taxonomy (NCBI): domain Eukaryota; kingdom Metazoa; phylum Mollusca; class Gastropoda; family Physidae; genus Physella; species Physella acuta. The sequence goes on from NW_026732091.1 coordinate 290,821, forward strand.
AAGAGTGGTGAATGCTCTCATAGACACAGGTTCCAGTTCTCTAGTAGTTAAAAGTAGCGTGGTCCACAACAAGCAGTATACTGGTATTTATTGTTTGAAGGGTTCGGTAGTAATCGTTTTCACCCTACAGCCTGGGTAAACATACACAGCCCATACTTGTCTGGCAGATTTTATGCCATTGGACTACAGCAGGCACCATTTGACCTCATGATCGGCAACATAGTTGATAACCAGACACTACCAGACCATAGTATTGTAAATGGAAAGAAAAAGAAATAAACCAAGCTAGGAGTCAAACACATGTAAACAGATCCAAAGAACTACATGGATATCGCTACGACAACTGACATACACCGTCAAAGATAAATAGAAGACACTCTGGTGCAAGCCGTCCCTTCTAAGTACATGTAAATAAATAATAAAAAAACATCGCAAATTTTTAAACTTGAGGAAACTTATAAAAGCTGAATATGTCAATTTGTTGTCCGATCATCATTCAATTAACAAAATGCGACAGATCTCAGATCTGAATATTCCCTAAAACCCACAAGACAATTAAATAAGATGAGCAAAACAATGCATACAATAGAAAATAAAAATAATACTAATATCATTATTATTAATTCAAGTCTTTTAATGTCAATTTAAGTATGACCTTCGGTTCGATTTACGGAGAGGATTACGTTACATTTGAAGTTCTTGTTAAAAAATGGTTGTCGTTTTGTTTTATTCTGGTTAAAGTTCCGAAACCGGTTTAAAGATTTAGGTTTTGATTTAGGTTGATTTTCAGTTGAAATGCTGCTTCCTTTTAAATGTTATTTTCCGGTTTCCAGCGTATTTTCGATTCTAGTTAAAGTTTTGATTCCGGTTATATTTCAGATTCTGGTTAAATTGCCGTTTCCGGTGAAATTATCGTTTGCGCTCTATGTTAATTTTCGATTCCGGGTATATATTGCCGTTTCTGGTTAAATTGATTCCATCAATTTTACCGTTTCAGTTTTGATTCTAGTTCAAGCTTAATTACCGATTCCTTTTCGTAGTTTACATTAAGCTTCGGGTGGGGATATTGTTTGGTTTTATATTAAAACAAAATAAATAAACCATATTCGCATAGCGTCCTTTTTATTTACCTCTATATAAAAACGGTACAGTTATCATCTGCAATCTTAATATTACAAACATGTTATTTTCTATGTTTACAATTGTTTTGCACATCTTATTTTGTTGTTGCCTGATATGTAGAGAATATCCAGATCTCTGATCTGTCAAATAATGTCACTATGTGTTTAGTGAATGACGATAAGAACAGAAATGTAACATAATATTATCCTTTAAAAATGCGACCCGTTCTTATTAAGTTTTATTTTAATTAGAACGTGTAATTAGTGGATGCACTTGCACCGAAATATTATTAATGAACACATTTTTGGAATTTGCGTATATACATCACTTATAACTTATAATTTATATACACATAACTTCCTAATACGAGTCACTAACCACACGTGTTTGTACAAGACTTCTAAGTAGCGGGAGATTTAGCAAGTCAGTACGTATACAATGATTATATAAAATTCAATCTATTGATTTTAAGGGTGCGTGCTTTATATAGCCCTACGCTGACGTTACGCTCTAAAATATAAAAAGACAGTCGTATTAAAGAATTCAATAAACGTATTGATTCTGTGGTTACAAAGTGGCTCTGACGTCATGCATAATTTCTAATCTGTAGGTTACTTCTACCGTCACGTGATAATCATGTACCTCGTTTTTAGACTTGCAGTGGATATTAATTTAAAGACGCACTTAATACTTCAGAAACTATTTGTTAAATTACAATTTTTTTCAGGATTGATTGTCACGACTAAGGTGCTAGACTGCAAGCCGTATACTTTAACGACTTTTGTCTTAGCTGGAAAAGTTAATTTGCATCGGTTAATTTTATGTTGATTTCAAACAGATACGAGATTTTCAGTGTACACAAGATGTCAAATAACTATATGGATAATTCCTATATATAGTTACAATTCAAATAATATCCCTTATTTTTTACCTGGGGCCTCGGTGTCGAAATATATATATATATATATATATATATATATATATATATATATATATATATATATAGGTATCTTGAGCTACGATTTTAGCTCGTACCACAATAATACTAACTTGTCAAATTGCTCGTATTTCAAGGCAATTTTCCCCCAATGAAATTAATTGGAATGACATTAATTTGTCCCAGTCTCTAATTGCCGCTAAATTGTTGCAATGCGTGTTTTTAAAAAAAAGTGTTTTTATACATAAGAATATAAAAGTAAGTAAAGTTTCCCTTTCAAACCTGACAGACTATGGGACAAGTGAAGTAGAGTTCACTTGTTTCTGTGACCTCGGCAAACGAAGAGATAGTGTGGTCAGCACTATGCCCAGCCGCCTTTACTTTCCCTTACTTGAGTTAGGTAGAATATAGTTTTAGAAATAAAGTATGTGTATAAAGGATATATTTACTTTAAAAATCAGACGACTTAAGCTAGATACAAATGTAGGTCTGTTGTAGGATAGTGGAGGTTAGAGAAGGAGATTTAATTCGTTTAATTACTCACTGTTATTGCAAACCTCTTTCGATCACCGTAATTCTCATTATTTTTCCACGAATTGTTTAAGCCCGCTAATTTGGTTTCGCGTATTTTAATCTCGCTCAAAGCAAATTTTACCTCGATCAACAGCTCATGTCTCAATAATCTCTTATCCGGGGCACTCGTATGTCGAGGTATTAATGTATTTTGTATATTTACTTGTATGTTTAGAATTGAACTATTAAACATAAAACACCGGTTTCAAAATATTTTTAGCTACAGTTTGTTTTCGTCTTATATATTGCTACTGATAAATTAAAAAAAACAACAACGAAGTTATTTTACCTGTAAAAAAATTAGCTGCTGTGTCTGGGCAAACTAAATCACAAGTGCTTCAGGCAAAGGTCAGCAGCACACTGTCGAGCAGATAAACAAACGTTGCTACTGTAAACAAACATTATACGAGTCAGGTGACTTTCACTGAACAAAAATAAACCTTAGCTAAGACGTTATGTAGGCTATTCAAATATAATACCCTTTTACTCTAGTGAATTGGTAGTTTTTCTTGTGGCTTTTATTATTTAAAATAAAATCGATAAAATCGATACGTAACGTTACGCGAACACAAAATTCACTACTCTACAAACATCAACAAGGTAATTTTAATAGGACTATATTAGTAAAATAATCCATAAAATCGATTTTCCTTGGTACCTCATCCCAACCAACCTACAGTGGTAAGCTACTGCCATTTTACAACATATACTTCTGGCATTAGCAAGCCATGTTTTATATGTTCTATTTATAGATGGGTATAGTTAGAGCCATGTCCAGTCACTGAACTGTACAATTTGGCTTAGCTGTTTTGTATGTGTTTCGCATTGTGCACCGACCCAATGGAGGTTGCTCCAAACAAAATGGCTACCAACTAATAGTGCACTACATAAAGAGACTACCAACTAATAGAGCACTACATAAGAAGGCTACCAACTTATAGAGCACTACATAAAGAGACTACCAACTAATAGAGCACAACATAAAGAGGTTACCAACTAAAAGACCAATACATAAAGAGACTACTAACTAATAGAGCAATACATAAAGAGAATACCAACTAATAGAGCACTACATAAGAAAGCTACCAACTAATAGAGCACTACATAAAGAGGCTACCAACTAATAGAGCACTAAAGAAAGAGGCTGCCAAAATGTGTCCTGCTACAGTGGCTACTAAATAATGTAACACTACATAAAAAGTCTACCAACTCATAGAACACAAAATAAAACACCTTCTAAAATAAACCCACGTTGGGAAGACACCTGAACAAATCAATAAAAATAAGAAACTGTTGACGTTGTTTGAACCTTTAGTTACGGACGAATTATTTCAGGCGTATCAGGATTGTTTAATGCTTGTAATGTGAATGGACAAATGATCTCAAGAACAAATGTTCTCACGGACAAATGATACCATGGACAATTGATCTCAGACAAACTATCTCAGACAAAATATCTCACAGCTAAATTTTAATAGGATGTTGGATGATTTTAGTTGATTAGAACATTTTTTTATTGACTGTCATATTGTTTTGTTTACTGTGTTTAATATTGTTAATATGCCTATATAATAATTGTAAGAAATGTTTGCCGTATAAATTTGTCATATTGCACTTAACATTTTAAAATTAAGATTACTAATATATAATTAAGATATACTAATAGTATAAAAAGATTAAGAATTTTTTTTTCAATAGACAGAGTAGGTGGGCTTGACAAACATAAGACAATCCTATAATGCTAAGTGGATGAAACTATACAAAAGGGAATAAAATAACAATAAAGACACACATTCGTATCAAGGTGGCCGCACGCTTTGAAAGCAGAGACATGCCTTTAGGGAAAATAACCGCCCTCTAGGGCCAATACAACTAGCATCCAAAGTCCATTGTTATACGTCGGTCACACCTTAGTGATCAGGTGACAAATGCTTATTAAACGACAGCGGTCATCGCGGAGCTAAGTTTGTCGTAGTTAGCATCAAACAAAGCAGTATTAGTGGTAATTACTCAGCTATGGCCTAATTAGTTACCTAGCAGAAAGGTAAGGGATAATTTGACAAGGTGCACGTGCACAACTTGTACATGTCAGGGTAGCTGTGGGGCCCAAGTGTAGCCTACATAATGGGGTATGACTGGACTGATCATCCCCACAGTGAAGCTAACTCTTTTGGATTCAATTATAGTAGGGGTATATTTTGACAATTTGCAATCTGCTGTCGTCCAGAATGTAAACAGAATGTAAACAAACATAGTTTCCATTGTGCATTATATTAACATCAACAACGGCTGTAATGTAATTAGTGAGTGAAATAATCCAATATGTTGACCTCTCTAAGTGTAGAAGTTGTTTCAGAGTAAGAAAATGAAGAAGATAAATTAATGGCACTTTCACATCATTTTAGAAAAGTTGACAACTCTGTTAAAAGTAATAATAATAAAAAAAAATTATTGTACATCTCTTGATTATTTGATTATGTGAAGTTTCTAAAAACACACACTAAGACAAATACACAGGCACACATCAAACAAATACATAAATTTTCTCTCTCTCTCTGTCTCTCTCTGTCTCTCTCTCTCTCTCTCTCTCTCTCTCTCTCTCTGTGTATTTATATTTACTAAAAGGAGAAGTATTGGAAATTAAGTTAAGGATGAGTTCTAAGGAAAAAAGCCACGACCCTTAACGAACGATGGCCGCGATGCAGCTTCGACCAGGGGACCGCACCCCCATTTCAAGACAAAGGGTATTAAACAAGATGGCTGGTTATTTAATTAATTTAAACACAATACAAAGAGCAAACAATATTTTTATTATAATAGATTATTTTCATCGTGTGTGTTCTTTAAATGTTAAATGGTTATGCAATGTTGTAAATAAGATATAAGCGTTAAAAATATGTATTTGTTCCAGAATAGAACACTCAACAAGTAATTCATTAATATGCAATATTAGGTATATTTTATGTTTTATCATATAGTATTTAAAGAACATATTAGCATTTATATCCGCCAAAGACACTACCTCGTAAGTGGCTAAAAAGCTACATTAGTATATAAAAGATTGTTTAATACATGTTAAGGGTATAGTTTATCAAGTCATTTTGAAATTTTAAAAAATCATCGACAATTTCCAAGTAAACGTATTGTTGAGGATTTTTTTTTCTTCTAGGAGTGAAGGCAATCCTCTATTATTAGCGTGATTCATACCTTTCATTATTACCTTTGGTTTATTTTACTGCATGCAATCGGTCATATCAATATGTATAAAACTGCTAAGTTGATTTTATTAATTTAAGAATAAAAAACTATCTGTATGTATTATGTAGAAAGGGACGTAGCAAAAGTAGATGTGAACTAAAGCATGTAGAAAGGGACGTAGAAAAAGTAGATGTGAACTAAAGCATGTAGAAAGGGACGTAGCAAAAGTAGCTGTGAACTAAAGCATGTAAAAAGGGACTTAGCAAAAGTAGCTGTGAACTAAAGCATGTAGAAAGGGACAAGCCGGATCGTATTCTCTCGCCCTATTGGAGCGTGGTCAAGCTACCTTTTAGTTTTTCATTCAACAAAGCAAAAAAAAAATCAGCCCTATTCATGTGTTGACATTGTTTACATTTAACTAGAGTACTGATCAATCAAAAGGTATAACTTGTGTATCAACAAATAGCTGATAGTGTACTCGAATACAAAGTGCTGATATCTTTACATCATCTTTAAACCTAAAGCATTGATTGATTTACTTTGTTCGCAACGCCATGGGTCATTCATTTTTATATAAAAAAACTGTTAGGGTCATCCATAAATGACGTCACGCTTATTTTGACAATTTTTACCTCCCCCCCCCCCCCTTCCCCTATGTCACACATCTTCACAAAAAGCCAGACCCCCCCTAAAAAGACGTCACCCCTCAGTCGAGAACCCCCCTCAAAATTGCAGTTGATTTTTTTTTAAACATCGAAACTTTTCAAAAATCTTGTCTGAACTCTGTCAAAATATAGTATTTTAAAACAATTCCTATTAAAACAGTTTTCTAAAACGCAAAATAACGTCTAAAATTCGTTTTCTAGCATTGCTTTTTTATAATGCAAAAGTGTGACGTTGAACGATCTGAACTCCTCCCTCCCCCTCATCACACACCGTCACAAAGTTACGGAACCCCCTCCCCCCTACGAGTGTGACGTCATTTATGAACGACACCTTATCAATAATATAAATTGCTTGAATGTTGTTTTCATTAAACTAGGACAAATTTTCTTGCTTTGTTGCATACATACATTGTTGTTGGTAACCGTTTTTTTTACAAATTATAACCGTAATTCCGTAAATTAGAGCGCATGAATAATGAACGCTCGGAAGTGTGATGCGGAAAAAAAAACAAAGCCGTCTTTTGATAGAATCTGGTTGTTGTGGATTGGGTGTTAGTTAGTCCTTGTCTTGATCGTCTTGGTGTAAGTATGACCTGTGTGGCTAAAATGGGAGACTAAGTTCGTCCAAGAATTGTGAGAAAGGTGGTGTGTGATATCTGATATCCACATCTGGAAGATGGAAACATTGTTTATTTCCGTCAACTTAGTGTGCAGCCATATGTATAAATAAACTAGAAACTAAATGCACGCATCTTGTCAAGTGATTGTGACTATTGCCGTATGACTGATACAATCGGTACTCTTAAAATCATAGCACGTGGTAGGCAGCGGAGTACCAGTCCTATCAGTCTTACGCCATCATGCACAATCACTTGACAGCATTGTAGTCAATCTAGCTGAAACTATTTTTGTTTAAAGTGCCGAGCAGACAAAGAGGCTGTATGACTTGGGACAATGTCTAGATTAGGGGGGGGGGTCGAGTAAAAAAACAACCTGGGTGAGTTAATAATTAAGGTTTATGGAGGACTTATCTGCATGTCCTACTAAATTAAAAGCTTCAAAATTAAAATTAGAAAAAGTTAGAGCTCAGGCTGCGGAACAAGCAAAGGTAGAACTAGATAGGGCCAGATTACAGGTTAAGGAGCAAGGAAATAGCAAGGATAAGTCTGTCTAATATAAAGGTGTTTCAGGTAGAACTTAAACTTTCCCAACGTGTTTGGTGAATGGTTCCGCCCACTAGAAACATGATGCCAATTTTTTTTAATTAAGATTAAATTTTACTAAAATTGTCTTCTATCATTTTGTAATTTATATACACATACAAGTATCAATTTAATATTGAGACACCTAAAGTGTAATAATATTATACTGTTTTTATTTTTAAAAAGTGATACAACAATTATAATAGCAATCTTTTACATATGAACTTAAAAGACGAAATTAAAATGAAATTAACAAGCCATCTTTTAAAATTAAAACTTAAAAAATCTAGTATTAAAACATATTAAAGCTGAAACATAGTTTTCCACAAATATTATGTGATATGTGACCTACTTAGGTCTAGTAATGTTTTATTTTTAGTTTGACTTTTGTTATAATACCATATATGGTTGATGGTGCAACAACCGGTTTTTTTCCGCTGTCTTACTAAGAGAGTCTTAGACTCAGTAATTTTCAATCGAGAGATGATTGATTGTTTCAGACCAGATGACCACCTCAACCAATGGTCTTACGATCTGAAGGTGACCTTCCATGTTACCTAAGTCTATAAATAGATCGCCCACAGGTATCTCGAGGCAGTCAATTTTGACCAGGCAGTCCATTTTGACCATTTGAACGTGAGAGAGCTTAAGTCCTGAGTGTGCTATGCATTCTTAAGTTGTTTAAGTATTCTAGTATTATATTTCTTGTGGCCAAGTGATTCTTGATGCTATAGCAGTGTTATGCGACCTATGGCTATCTTTATAAAGTGTTAGAATCTGTGACAGTATTTATTCTTACGCTTTGTAAGTTGGGTTTTGTTATTTCTAAACTAAATATTTTATCTTGTTTAACCTAGTGTTCTGCCACAACTGTGTTCACTTATTAAAGGTTGTATGCAGATTGAATGAGTTGTTAACTTCAATAGTTTCACTAGTTTTCCCTAGACCTCGAAATCGAGCCCTAGTGTGTTGTTGAGTTAGTGTTCATTCATTTAGGCTTTAGGTCATTTGCATATAACCCCAAGAAAGAATCCGGGAGCGTTCACCATCTATCTGGCTGGTAGATAGGTGTCCGTTACAGATACATATTCTGAATATGACATATTTATTATTTAAAAATATTTGGACATAAAAACGTGCATCGCGTATGCAATTTTAACAAATGTATTCAATATATAATGTGTCGACTCACGTTTTTGTGTGGAAAGACACGTTTACTTTCCTTACCAAGAGTTGGTACCAATCAGAGTTGGGATAATTCTGGGAAATGATAGTGAGTGAAATGCGGGGTAAAACACGCAACTGATGGTTAACAGTCGTGCTCAATTATATTCGCATTTGCTATCACAAAATAATAAAACAGTAGTATTAAAACATATTACTCTTAAAACTAAGATTTTACAAAATATTTCTTAAAACAAATTTAATATCTGATATCAACATTATTAAAAAAACAACTTAGGACGTAAATAATCAAACATTTTATATATCTATGTAACTCTATCTATATATATATATCTCTCTAACTCTCTCTCTCTCTCTCTCTCTACATATATATATATATATATATATATATATATATATATATATATATATATATATATATATATATATATATATATATATATATATATATACTTGTTACCTAGAGACTGAATTTATAATGCATGTATAAAAGTACTTAATTAAAAATAATATATTTATAATATAATTATATTTATAGTTTATTACGTCATTTTAAAAACATTTACCACACGCATGACGTTTTTTGTTAGGTCTTGTGCGGCCCCTTCTCACATAGGTATTCGTCCACGGCTAAGGAACTACGTATTATTTAGTCCATCTGTCTATAGAGTTGGTTACAAAACAAGTTGTTACATATTAACTCGATTCCGTTTTGGCCTTGGCATTGTCCATGATTACAGACAACTATTTCGTTGTTATTTATCGTGTCGATAAAACTTACCACTAGTTACACATAGTTCGCTTCTGTTTTGGCATTGACCTTGTCCTTGTTGACAACCAAATACGTTGTTTTTGTAACTACACTAGTTGCATAAAGATGTATTATGTATTGTAAACTCTAACATAAATATTATAAATAAATATAACATAAACAATTTTCCCATAGTAATTTAACAAAGTTAGCCCTGAAAAATATTGTTCTTATGTCTATACTAATGATTTATCGAATACAAACATATTTATTCTCCATTTTGCTAGCTGAAAATTTTTCCAACTGACAAGCTAAGCGATCTTTCTTTTAGCTCATAAACTATCCCAAATTGTACAACCTACATTACACCACAAGACGTTTTTATTTAACTAAATTTATTACACGATATAAACAAACTTTTACATGGATGTTCGTCTCTCCACTTACATACCAGCTCGCGTATCACCGGTGACAGGAATTAGAGTAATACACGCAAAAAATAATGCAAAATATCCCGGCCTGTGTTTTTAAACTGCAAAATTAAATTATATAATGAACGGCATTATAGGCTACATATGTCAATACTACTCCAATTTCAATTTTTCAATTGAAGGGACCCTGATTATCATCTCTACAATGGTCTCCAAGTATAAACGGATCGTATTTCAATAGCCAGCCGGCTGTTGGTCTTTGATTAGATTCTCTCTGTAAAACTTTGTCTACAAATTCTTGTAAGTAAACAGAGGATGATGGAGGAAGCTGATAATGCGGTGGTTCACTTGTAGCAGTTCTAAAAATAGCAAGAGGTGTAGGAACTGAAGAGTTCGGTGGTTTTCCTGTCAACATTTCTATAACAGTGCAGCCAACACTCCTGTAAAAAAAGAGAACTCTATGTTCACAATGATTCTTAAATGCATTCTAAGGCGTAACAAACGAAAAAAAAACCCACTAAATCCATCACAGAGTAAGACAGATTAAATTCCAATTATAGGTTATCTGAATAGTTTAATAGCATAATATGTGTAGCGAAATAAGACAACACGAAAAAGTTAGCGCTATGAATGATAGCTGTAGTGAATTGCGCGTCTCACTGAAATATTTCAAACTTAACGAAATTCAGCACTTGTTAAACATGCTATAAATGTTTATCATGAATATTTATTATTATAATAAGTTTAAAATTTTACCATATATCGGCTCTGCTGGTGTAGTTTATAATCTTGCCACCTTCAGTATATACAACTTCTGGAGCCATGTAGCGAACTGTTCCTATCTCTGTTGACACTCCTTCGCCCTCAATGAATTCAGAAATTCCAAAATCTGTTATCTTGATGTTCATGTCGTCTTCCATTAAAATGTTGTTACCTGACGAATGATCGGACAAATCAAGATATGACATTTTCAAATTTAACTGTTTCCGGAATATAATTAGAAGTTTAAAAGCTGTTGTATTTCAACACGTATCAAATCATTGAGTAGTAGTTTTTTAATTGCTATTAGTAGATGGAAGGAATATTTTTTTTGTTCTTACTAAATTTACCTTTGATATCCCTATGAAGAATTTTGTTCTGATGCAGGTAATCGACACCGTCCAAAATTTGAATAGTAAAATGTCGAGTAATCTGTTCACCAAGTTTCCCACTGCGTGAAATAAATGATGCAAGAGTTCCCTGGAAAAGATAAAATGTGATATTTTTTTAAAATTATGCACTTTCCTTTAGTTTCAGATATTGATTTTGCAAATTTTATACAATTAATCTACATTGTCTTAAAAAAGTGTTTATTAATTAAAACAAAAGTATACTTTATTATAAAATAGGTTGTGATAACAAAATATAAAGCTTGATAATCACTAACATATCACATTAATTATAATTATTATTCGTTCTTATTTTTAATTTATGATTATCGCGTCAGTATGTTATTCGGTATATGGCCTATTTACTCAAAAATGTCGCCTCATTTTATTTCTGGTTTTGCTTCCATAGCCTACGTGAACCCAAAAACAATCTGCAAGGAGAAATGAGTTTTATTGTAGAGTTGTATTTCCTACATGATTGCTTCTCCTAGCTAATAGCCCTCAGCAGCTGTGAACCCAAGCTCAGGACGTTTGTCTCGATCAACGCCACCCCTTAATATGAAATAATAATTAAACTTCAGAATTAAATACTTACTTTAGTGAGATATTCCAAGAAAATTAAAATTTCATTTGTTTTACATTGAAATCCATGAAATTGAACGATCCGCCTGTGTCTTATCTTCATAAGTATCTCTGCTTCACGTTTACGGATTACCTGTAACAAATGTTATTTAACGTTATGTAATTCATGTATTTAGAGGCATTCAATTACAAAAGATATATTATTTCTAAAACACATCTCATAACAACTTTTTATTAATTTTAGCATTAAATTATCGCACACACTTTTCAACTACCTTACACTTCATCGAGATCAACCAGTGCTTATATAGAATGATTGATTCCTAAAAGCACGTTTTATGAGGATAATTCTATGCTATTTTTTCTATGTTTTACAATTGAAGATCTAAAGCCTTTTGAATACTATTAACATGTTTGGCTCGTGAAAGTAAGTATGAAACAGTAAAAAAGGGTTGAAAACAATTTTGGTTGTCATGGAAACCCAAAAAAAATCACCCTATTTTGAATTTCTTGGTACTTTTAAAATGTTAAGGCTTTTTTTCTTTATGCTCTAATAACAATAAAATTTAAACTGCTTATATTTCAGTATATTTTAAAACTTTTGTCACGACAACTTTTTGAAATAGCTACTAGTAAGAATTTTCACAAGGTCTAAAAAATATTACTCTTTGTAGTATCCATATTTTTTTTAGAAATGTGCATATTAATTATCAAAAACTTTTTTCTATGAAAACCGTCACAATTCCCTCGCGACAACAGTTGTATGTTTGCATGAAGAAAAATTACTGGAAATATGGTTGGCATTGTTTAATAAATAAAAAAGTATTAGGCTTTTTAGTATTGAAAACTTGAGAACTGAGAAAAACAGCTAAAAGTAACGAAAAGTAGGTAACGAAAATACCATATATGTGTAAACTACAAAGCGGATTGTAAGCTTTGGGTGTTTCTGAGGTGATGGAAATTAGGATAATCAAACACATAAAAAGTCAAGCTTTCTAATGATGCTAAATACAATATGATGAAGGATGTAAAACTTTTGTTAGAGCGCTTATTAGATCGGGAAAAATTGATTATTTTTTTATATGTAGGGTCATAAAAATGGTATTTTAAACACATAATTTCTTTCTCATTAAAGTAAATATTTTCTTAAAACAAATTTTTTTTAAAAGAATAAAATATGGAGCATTTATGCGTTAAGAAATATATGTGCATGCATATTGTAACTTGCTATTTTGAACAATACAGATGTAGAATACAACATTTTCTAAATAAAACTAGTGTTTCATTAAACCTACAATATTTTCTTGTTTCTTTAAGTCAATTCTTTTGGCGACGAATTTGTGTTCATATTTTCCACATTTATCTATGACAAGATGTACAGTACCAAACGCTCCTTGTCCTATCTGCTCTTCTAATGTAAATTCCTTAGGAAAATCATCCGATAAAACTTTGTCTGTTAAAAAAAATCAACTTTTATTATTAATGTATTTAATCACTAGTTGTTTTTTTTAATTTATAATTAAATAAAACAAATTATTTTACTCGATAGTCGGAGGTTTTCCCGAAAGCCGTTTTACCGAATGGACACTTGGTTGAATGCGACAAGCACCGGAATGGACACTTGCCCGATTGGACATTTGCCAAAATGAGATAAATAACTTAAAGTAACTTGCCAGAAGGTTGTTATCCATAAATAGTTTAATTCCTCTCTCTCTCTCTCTCTCTCTCTCTCTCTCTCTCTCTCTCTCTCTCTCTCTTTATAGTTGTCACAGTATTTACTCTTTTGCATAGCGTAAAGAAAGTAATAAATACACGCCCATTGCTAAAACATATTAAACGGATCAACGTCAAATATAATTTCGAGAAAAAGAGGATACATTTTAATAACAGAAATCAGAAATGACGAAAAAACTTTTTAATAAAGTATTTAATAGTTATGCCAGGGGTGATCTTCTTCTTTTTCTTCTTCGTTCTTAATTTTTAGTGTTGGGAGGGATCGAGCCTTATCTGCCAGAGGGTTTGAACTCGAGACTTTTTTCGAATTTATCAACCATGAGCTTTGCCGACTAGACCATGCTTCCATCACAATTAAGGATTACGTGTCAACTGGTTATGCGCCATTTAGGCCATTGACTCCGATTTCAGCCTGCTTTTCTTTTTGGATTTGCTTCCATAGCCTTTGTCCAACCAAGAACAAACTACAAGGCAGCAGTTGTTTTTTTTAAATAAATTCAACTCACGCTAATAAAATAAAATGCGAATGAAAATCTGCAGAAGTGCAAGAGATAAGTATCGTTGGAATAATGTAATTGGCAAAATGTAAATGCACATTCTGCAGACGTGTAACAGGACGTTATTATTGGAATATTATAATTAGCATGGATTGATAAAAGGCTATCCTTTATTCATTTTATTCACTGAACGTACCGTTTACTAATTATAATTTTTAAGAAAATATTCCGCACTATTATACACGCGTCATCACGTTCATTAAGTGCGCAATGGTTTTGGTCTTTAAAATCTATTATATTTTTTTTAATTTAAAGTACTGAAAAAAATTTAATAAAAAACGTTATGTGAATGCATTGATTGATAAAGTGCAATATGGTAGGGAAAACACGGGTATCTAAAATACTGCCTTTTATTTATTTTATACACTGCACGTACTGTTTAATAATTATTATTTCTTTCATTCGGTTTGCGGACAAGCTGGGGGTTTTATAGTTTTTCACTGAATTAGGCGCGTCCGCCGGCGCTTGGACATGGTGGGATTTGATGCCACGGGCTAGTCTGTGAGCACTATGCTTTTATGTTTGCTTTTGTATTTGCATTGTGTTTGTGCTTGTTTTCATTTGTGTTTTCATCTGTGTTTGTTTTTTCTTTTATGTTTTTGTTTGTGTGTTGCGTTTGTGTTTTATTTGGGTTTGCATAGTGATTGTGTTTTGTTTTGTTTTGTTGGGTGTTCGTGTTGTGTTTATTTTTCTTTTGTGTTTGTGTTTTCTTTTGTGTTTGTGTTGTGTTTAGTTTTGTTATGTTCCCATGTTGGTACATTTTTCAAAATGTCACGGAGCACTGATATGCAGCTAGTATATATATATATATATATATATATATATATATATATATATATATATATATATATATATATATATATATATATATATATATATATATATTTATATTTATATTTATATTTATATTTATATTTATATATATGTAAATCTATAATGGGCCACGTTCGCACATCTCTCTCTCTCTCTCTGTCTGTCCGCAAAAAAAATTTCGCCGGACATCACGTCAGAATCGGCAGCGATATATGAAGAACTTTTTACGGACTTTTGTTGAAAATAATATGTTAGATGTTTTAAATGTATAACCACAATTTTATTTAAAGAAGAAAAATAAAAAATCAAGGCGTATTCGAAAATAAAGAAACAGTATTATTTATGCAACCGGAAAAGTGTATAAACTTGGGACAAGAACACATTTAACAATGACGTCGCTTATTGTTTACACTATAAAAGAGCACGAAACTGATGACGTCATCTTCCGAGTTTAGAATAAAAATAAATGAACTTTTTCATTCAAATATGATTTAGAGCTACGTACGCTATGAAATGTAGCCTATAAATTACGATTTTCTCGGCCTAAAAAAATTATTGTATCTATTTGGATTCTAGATCTAGAGATTCTAGATCATCTAGATCTAGAGATTCTAGATCATATAGATCTAGAGATTCTAGATCTAGATCTAGATCTAGATGATGTATAAAGCTAAGTTGTCGGGTGCCCGATACGGCACCTCCCGGCGCCGCAGGCGCTTCAAATTTTCCAGGATCTTGCCTTGGGGCGACAACACGGGGGCCGGTTGGCCGAAAAGTCTACGATAAAGGGGTCAAAACTGACCTCGACTGACCGGCGCCTTATATGGGCGAATTAATTAAGCATTCAAATTCTCAATGTGTTCGAAAGCCTAAGCGAAGCTGTGCAGCATGCTTATCCTAATATATAAATCCCCACGTGCGCACATCCCTCCCTCTCTCTCTCTCTCTCTGTCTGTCCGCAAAATATTTTCGCCGGACATCACGTCAGAAACGGCAGCGATATATGCAGAACTTTATACGGACTTTTGTTGAAAATAATATGTTAGATGTTTTAAATGTATAACCACAATTTTAGTTAAAGAAGAAAAATAAAAATTAAAGGCGTATTCGAATGTAGAGAAACAGTATTATTTATGCAACCGGAAAAGCATTAATATATGTGAAAAAGAACGCATAAAACTGTGACGTCACTATTGCTTATACATTAACTAATGACGTCATCTGCCGTGTTTAGAATGAAAAGAAATGAACTATTTCATTCAAATTTGATTTAGATCTACGTACACTATGATATGTATACAATACAATTTTTCCGGCCTAAACTCATAAAATTTATTTTATGTATTTGGATTCTAGATCTAGAGATTCTAGATCTAGACTAAATCTAAATCTAAATCTACGCAATAACTAGATCTAGACTTAGACGCTAAGATCTAGATTTAGACTCTAACTTCTCTAAAATCAATTCCAAAAATAAATTTCTATATTAGGACTAAACTATTTCAAGACTTATTTATTTTATTCAAAATCTTTGTTTGGAACTGGCTAATTTGGGATAAAAAAATTAATTTGAAAGAATAGGCATATTCGCGTAAGTTAAGATTTTAAAATACGTGTTTCATTCTCAGTATTTTATAAGGTGCCTATAAAGCGAAGATGTTAGTGTACATTAAACCACGCAGGTAGTGCGGGTTCGAGACACACCAAGTCAACTTAGTTAATGTATTTTTTTTTATTATGCTCGGGCTAAACTTAAAAAAAAATTCTTTTAGGAATCTAGATCTAGATCTAGATCTAGATTGTCGGGTGTCCGATAGGGCACTTCCCGGCGCCGCAGGCGCTTCAAATTTGGCAGGATCTTGCCTTGGGGCGACAGAATACGGGGGCCGGTTGGCCGAAAAGTCTACGATGAGGGGGTCAAAACTGACCTCGACTGACCGGTACCTTATATGAGCTATAAATCGAAAAAAAATGTCCACGGAGGAACCTCTTCATAACTCTTGAGGTCGTAGACCGACCCTCGGGCGAATTAATTAAGCATGCAAATTCTCAATGTTTTCGAAAGCCTAAGCGAAGCTGGGCAGCATGCCTAGTATATATATAATTCCCCATGTGCGCACTTCTCTCTCTCTCTCTCTCTCTCTCTCTCTCTCTCTCTGTCTGTCCGCAAAATATTTTCGCCGGACATCACGTCAGAAACGGCAGCGATATATGGAGAACTTTATACGGAAGTTTTGTTGAAAATAATATGTTAGATGTTTTAAATGTATAACCACAATTTTTTTTAAAGAAGAAAAATAAAAATTAAAGGCGTATTCGAATGTAGAGAAACAGTATTATTTATGCAACCGGAAAAGCATTAATAGATGTGAAAAAGAACGCATAAAACTGTGACGTCACTATTGCTTATACATTAACTAATGACGTCATCTGCCGTGTTTCATTGAACTATTTCATTCAAATTTGATTTAGATCTACGTACACTATGAAATGTATACAATACAATTTTTCCGGCCTAAACTCATAAAATTTATTTTATTTATTTGGATTCTAGATCTAGATATTCTAGATTCATCTATTCAAATAATACATTTCTATACTAAAGTATTTCAGGCCTTAATTACTTTATTGAAATCTTAGTTTATCTATGCAATTTGCTAACCTCTATAATATATAAAGCAAAGTTGTTGGGTGCCCGATAGTGCACTTTTCGGCGCCGCAGGCGCTTCAAATATGGCAGGATCTTGCCTTGGGGCGACAGAACACGGGGGCCGGTTGGCCGAAAAGTCTACGATGATTGGGTCAAAACTGACCTCGACTGACCGGCGCCTTATATGAGCTATAAATCGAAAAAAAATGTCCACGGAGGAGCCTCTTCATAACTCCTGAGGTCGTAGACCGACCCTCGGGCGAACTAATTAAGCGTTCAAATTCTCAATGTTTTCGAAAGCCTAAGCAAAGCTGGGCAGCATGCCTAATATATATATATATATATATAAAGCAATGTATGTTTGTGTGTGTGTGTCTGTCTTTTATGCTTTACTACACCTTTCATCCTATCGTCGCGAAATTTTTTGAGAATACTACTTGAGAGGTTTCGACGTAAAAAAAAATTAATTCGCAAGGGTTGCACCCCGGTAGACAGATTTGCTTTTTCTATATATATGGTTTACAAAAAATAAAAGTAAAATGCGGTTTGAAACTGTTCATCCGATCGCCGTCAACTTTGGGGAGGTGATTAGAGCACTCCAGTTGAGGTTTTATTTTAAATTTTGCTTGTCCGGCGCCCGGCGATGGTGCGATTTTTCTCTATATTCGGTATATTGAAAAATTAAAGTCGGGTGTGGTTCGAAACCGTTTATCAGAGTGTTATAAAACATTGGTGAATTGACGAGAATACCCCTGAACAGGTTCCTGAATGGAAACAATTAATTTCGCACAGGTGTTCCCCTGCAGTGTGCGGTTTGGCGCCCCGGGCTTGCCGGTTATCGTTATAGCGCCTGCGTTCGTTTTAAACATTGAGAAAGACTATGCATAATATTGCGTTTTAAAGGCGTTCACTAACCTTAATCAGGCACGTCCGACGGCGTTCTGTAGCGTGCGATTAAGTGCCCCGGGCTTTTTTGGGCGGTAGTGTAGGAAACCGGTACCCCGATAAATACGATCCGAGCGCAGGCATTGTTTACATTTAAATAACTAAGTTTTAGAAAACAATTTCACGTGTATAAGAATCTAGGATTGGTAAAGAATCGATGAAACCCTAATAATATATTTTGTCAGCTTTTATTTGTCATTTATGCACACTACACATTTAATCTGATCGACATGAAACTTTAGGAAGTTGTTGAGAATACTCCAGGGATGGTTTATGAGGGAAAATATTAATTTCATACTAGTGGCGCCCCGGCAGGGTGAAACTTAGCGTTCCAGGCTATCCCATGATAGACTATGAATAAGATGGGGTATTAAGTCGTTCACTAAATTGAATCAGACGCGTTCGCCGCGTTACATTGTAATCCATAATATTAACATTTCGGGCAAACGTCATTTGGGCAAGTGGTTTTCGGGCATTTGTCAGAATTTATTTCATCCCTTTAAATTTCATTTCGTCATTATTATACATTACCCACCTAGTTCATTCAGCAAAATTCCTGCATTTCGTCCTGATCTCCAAAATATAGAGTTGACATTGGATGAAATGTCAATGTTTCCTGAATAATTTAGGTGTGTTAAGCGGTTTGTGATATCTTTATTGTTTAATATTTGTTTACTGGCCTCCATATCTCTACTCATTTCTTTCAAACATTCAGTTGTGTATTCCAGCTGCTCCAGGTCTTCACCAGTTAGAAAATCTTTCAAAGTGTCCATTAAAGGAAGAATCTGTGCATGAAAACAAAGAAAATCTATTTCTAATATATACATAAAGACATAAACTTTTGTTGTCTTATACGACTAAATGTTTAAATTGCGTTATATGGATAGTTCTATCCAAGGTGTATCTATCAGGCTAATAACTAATTAATTAAGTATGCTAATGCAGGTGTAGTAAGTAGGAGTAATATAACATACGCAAATTATTGCGTTCTGGTTTCTGATTTAAGCACATTTTATGCTAGCGTACTTTCGTCGACCATAAATGTCGTCATACCTCTATACAAATGATAAAGGTGACCTGATTTTTGTGACTAAGTACGATACACTATTTTATTTAAGTTAGCGGTTACTTTGCTCTAAGGAAAAATTATTTTGAAAATGTTAATAGAAATTTATTAACATACCCCATGTTGACCGATATAAGTGCATATTTTAGAAATGAATCAATGCTTGAAAAAATTCTAAATGAGGAGGGGGGGGTGTTCTGACTTTTTAATGAAAATGTTAGTAATTCAACTTGCTACCTGGTTACATGCTGGTGGGTATTTAGCAAATTTTGCTAGTCCTTGAAGTAACTCTAAAAGATGAGCACCTTTGTATTTTCTATTAGGGCTTTTTGTAGCCTCTTTGATGTAATCAATTACTGTTTGAACTTCATCTAAGAAAATAAATAAAGTATATTACTTAAAACATCCTTATTATTGGACAATTTAAAACAAATATGTTTAATTTCAGAAAATAGAAATAACATAATGAAAGAATAAAAAGATTGTACCAATAAATGGTAGTATTTAGAATAACAAATCTCTTCGTATTTTAGATCAATTGGTAAAAGTATTTGCAGGCGTTTAGAAATAACAACATTTATTTATTTCTTGTGCATTTTAGATACAATAAAAACTGTAATGATGATAATTAAATTTATATTTAAATTATAAACAAACGATACGTAGTCCTATACCAGCTGTTGTAGAAACGCTATCGGAATCTTCAACAATAAGAGAGAGCAACATCTTCTGTACTAGTGAATCATGGACATTAGGAAGGGTTAGAGCCTTCAGTGTCTGCAAAGATTTAATTTTTGTCGACAAACGAAATATGAAATAAAATAAAGATATAATTATTTTTTTACTGTTAATGCAATTGTACATTTATAATGCAAATTATACAAATCAACTAAAAAATATAGAGACAAAATCAATGTTAAAAAATATATTGGTTCACTATTTTGTATATTTTAACAAAGGACAATAAGTAAACACGATTCCAGATAACAATTGAATAATTGGTTGTGTGACTTGTGTTAAAAAAAATAAGGGAGAGAATAATATTGATGTAATATAAACTACGACCTGACCCGCGACGTAGCATACGCCGCTATCTAGTTGTTTTAATTTCTACTTATCAACAATTCATAATTTGTGAATTCAATACTACCCACCCCCTGCCTCCCCTACCCACCCCATCCCACCCCGCCCAGTGAAAGCAGCCATTTACAAACGACAATGAAAATAACAAGCAGAACTTATTATCTCCCCTTGCCTTCAAATAACTATTGCAAACATTCTGGGTGAACCACAGCACACCTGTCAGGTGGGGATCATATGCCGCTATTTAGTTGTTTTACTTTCTACTTTTCAGTAATTCATAATTTGTGAATTCGACAGTACCAATGCTGCCACTGAAAATATTCGCTATAAAACACTATCAGTAGGTTGTTAAGGACGATAACACCCCAACCCTCCTTTCCACCAACCCCTACCCTACCCCCCCCCCCCTCCCGTGAAAGCAGCATTCTCTTAGTTACCTCGCCTAAGTTTAAAATCGTTTGAAACTAAATTATCTGCCCCTAAAAGCCGTCACTAAACCCGACTCGACGATTGTAAATATTTAGCGTGAACCACAGCTCACCAGACCATGTGGTGTGGGGATGGGGGTGGTAGGGTTATGCCTAGAGAGGAAGGCGCGCTTACAGCTATGTGTTTTCTATTGTCTCCAAGAAGAGAATTTTATACATAGATTTAAGATACGTTTGTTGTTTTGCAAGCAAAGAAATCCTAATATATAAAAACCCATGTGCGCACTTCTCTGTCTCTCTCTCTCTGTCTGCAAAATATTTTCGCCGGATATCACGTCAGAATCTTCAGCGATTTATGGAGAACTTGATACGGACTTCGGTTGAAAATAATATGGTAGATGATTTAAATGTATAACCTCAATTTTATTTAAAGAAGAAAAATAAAAAAATAAAGGCTTGTTCGAATGGAGAAAAACAGTTTTAATATGAAACAGGAAAAGCATTTATAGTTGTGAAAAAGAACGCATAAAACAGCGACGTCACTAATGTTTATACATTAACTAATGACGTCATCTGCCGTGTTTAGAATAAAAAAGAAATTAACTATTTAATTCAAATTTGATTTAGATCTACGGACGCTATGAAATGTATACAACATTATTTTTTCGGCCAAAAATTTTAAAATGTATTTTATCTATTTGGATTCTAGATCTAGATCTAGAGATTCTAGATCTAGATCTAGATTCTAGACTAGATCTAAATCTACGTAAAAACTAGACGTAGACGCTTAGTCGCTAAGATCTAGATTTAAACTCTATCTACTCTAGAATCTATTCCAAAAATGAAATTATCTTTTTTTTGTATGTGAATTTTCTGATTTTAGAGTATAAAGAAAGGAACTACTTCATTTAAATTTGATTTAGATCTAGCTCTATAGATCTACTCATCAAGACGTACGCTATGAAATATATACAATTTTATCGGTCAAACTAATACAAATTACTTAAAAACAACGTAATGACTATTGAATAGCCAGATTTTAACGGAATCATTTAAGTTACTTAATCAGTGTGTGTCTGTTTATGTTAAATGTGTCGGATTTTTAGCCAATTAGTTATTATTTTTGCTTTGTCACTAATATCGATCAGCGTGTAGTAAAGCACATTGCGTTTTGACTAATAATTATTTCATTAATTATTTTTTCTCAAACAAGTACATTTTAAATATATAGGCCTATAATTCACGTGAAACGAGTACGGATGGCTAGTCAATAAATAAAAGCAAAGAGGAGGGATATCTATTCCTCACAGCTAAATTAGATCTGGTATTTGCTGGCAAGTAACAGTAGAATCAAAACTTTACCCATTTGGATATCTTTAACGATCTTAATAATCAAGTTTAAATTGGCCGACATCTAACCTAGACTGACTGCTGTGAATTGGTAAGATAGATTTTTATAATATAGTGGATGTAAACAATAAGATAAGGTTTAAGAGTAGCGTCCATTTTGTTTACCATTAATAACTTTTATGTATAGCATGTTTTGTTGTATATTGTGTGTACTAAAGTTCATGAAGTGTAAACTTATGTAGTTTAGTAACCATTGGTAAGAGAATGACATATATTATAGGACATTGGGATTAGGGCATGTATAAAGACACGGAAAATTTAGAAAAGGCAGTTATGTTAATCATCAATCCTGTGGTTTTAGTATCGTTTGGTCATCATGCGAGTCTTTCTGTTTAGTTTAGTTATCGTTAGTTTGTCATCTTTAAGTTTATGTAATTTTCAAATGCAATAAATATTTTACTTTTTTTTTTAAATCCCGATTTTGACCCAAACATGACGCACCATCCGTACAAACCCCACAGCCGTTTTCCCATTTTAATCATCCAGTTTCAAAAAACGTATTTATTTTCTCCATTATATCTTCACAAAATAGCAAATCTTCTTTGCTATCATCTGAATGAATATATTTCACAAAGACAAGCAACTGCGAACACAAACTCACGTCTGTTGATTTATCAACTTGAAAATCAAACAATGGTTTGATTTCATTCCAAATTTGTTTTTAACATCTACTGATATGTCTGCTATATGCCGCTGCATAGCATTATTAGACAGAAATGTTGCATCTTTACGGCACTGGAATTCCCAAGAATGAATTTCACCATCTTCAAGATGCAGGGTTTGATGAGATTTTCTCCTATTGTGTGAGGTGTTTTTTTTTTGTGCTTGGCAATTTCTAATGCGACTTCATATGATGCTTGCACTAATGCTGTGTTTTCTTGGTGAGAACTTCCTGTTCGATCAAGTCTCTGACGTTTGCAACTAGCTTAATGCCGAGGAGAGAACTCCACATCTTTTTTGGTGTGTCCCTAATGATTCGTTTCAGAATGTCCTTCCAGTTTTGAAGGTTTCATAGACTCATGACTGAGAACACATTTGCACAGTACACATTGTTTTTATTCTTTATTCCCTTTCCAGTGATTTTAATAACGCCGAATTTCAGATATTTTTCTAAATATTTATGGTTTTTTCCCATTGCTACGGTTTAGTCTACAAGTTGGTGACCCCCCAGAAAGCCCTTAGCGACCACCATGAGGGTCGCGACCCCTTGTTTGGGAAACCATGGTATAGAGGAAGTACTGTATTCATACTCAAAAAGCACATAACAATTTGACATTATAAACCGTTTACACCTCAGGGGATTTATTTTTAATCGGGCAAATATTCTAAATCCAGAATTATCAAAATCTCGGCGTTTTACGCGTCATCGAGTCGGCAAAAATGGACTTTGCAATTTTTTTCCGTGTGTCTGTCTGTCTGTGAATACGATAACTTGAGTACCGTTACAGCTAAGTTGACGAAATTTTTATAAGTATTACATCATGTTTGTAGTCTTTTGGAAACGTTTCAGCGATTTCCGGTAACCGGAACTGGAAACTTTCAAATTTAAAAAAAAATCTATAGCTTGAGTACTGTTTGAGTTAGTTAGAGAAAAGTTCACATATAAGTGAAACATCAAATTTTAGACTGGAAACAGTACTTTACGCGTTTTCAGATTCTTGAAAAGTATCAGAATGTTTTTTTAAGCAAAATTTTGAAATCCTCTACTGGACTTATTTATTTTGTTTTAAGCTTTTCACTCGAGAACAAAGTATTGGGACAACATTTTTTACTAAATTAGATGATTAATTAACTCATTGAAAATTAATCTAGATTTTCTTTATTAAGTGTTATTGTTCCGCCGTATTATACACACATTGATTGCTGTTTAATGAGTGCGCAAATAATTGTTTCGCGATTCTATTCTCTTTCGAAAATGTAATATTTAAGAATGTATTGAAAAAAATAACATGTCCATATCTCGATTACACTGGATTTACCATCACCTTTAGTGTTATATAAAAATATTCGAGATAATTCGAGATCACTCTCGTTTTATTTCATACATGCTTTGATCGCTAATGAGATATTTACATATTTTATGTTTTTATTTTAAGTACATTTAAAGATTGTTATTAGAAAGCATTTTTATATTTGTTTAATATTCTACTTTTTAGTAATTTGAAAGGATATCACTAAAAATATTTGCTTCAAAACAAGATCAGTAGGTTGCGAACTTGAAAACCATTTATAGGCCATTTCGCAAAGTGAGTAGCCGTTCTGGAAATGAAAGCAACTGCAGTTCACAGACGAAAGCAAGCTAATTAAGTGATGATTATTTCTTAATCTTGTTACCCCCCCCCCCCCCGGCTTCTAAGTTTCAATTCGTTAAAAAAACATTCTGCGCCGCTCACACATCAACCAGGACAAAAATATTTGCTTTAAAACTCGTTTAATAGCTTGTGATCTATAAAAGAGAGGTCAGCCAGCCTCGTGGAATCAGCCAACCATGAAACGACAGTTCACTCAAGACTGCCAAGTGATCGCCAGCTAGTATTTTATCGTGATATCCCCCATTTTTAATTTGCGTATAATAATTTTTAAATTGTTTCTCTAATTAAAATTTAAAAATGAAATTAATGCTTTGCTTTCGAAAAAGAACATATATGGAAATTGTGAATGAATGTCCGCATTAGAAACAGGTCAAAATTGCGTTGCAAGATTTCCACAAACCCATAAACAAATTAACCGAGGATGCAAACTAATTAAAAGACAGTAGCCCTAAACATTGAACCGTTTTGCGCTTATTTGTACTTATTAGAGGGTCGTTACTGCTTCATGAGTTTGACTTTTAATTTTTACTGTTGTTTTTTTAAATGCACACACACATAAAAAAAGATAACATTTTGCTAAAATAAAAACGCTTTCACTGCTCAACTTAAACTGTTTTTCGATTACTGTTAAAATAATTTCGTATTATTAATCTTTGATACTTTTTGTAAACATAGAACATACGTCATAACATACGTCATAGATAAACAATGCCTTTTATTCGTGCATTCGGTGAGCAATTTCCTGGAACACGGGCATTAAAAGTTATTTTTAACAGTGCTATTTAAAAAATTATTTAGTACAAAGCATAGAAAAGAAAACATAAGGTCTTCGACGGTTAATTAGATTGGAATAATTAACCAAGTAGATGTTTAATTCAATTAAAAAACAACTTGTAATGTGAATTGAATATAGTGATATAGAGCGATGCTTTCCTATTGTGTTTCATTCACTAAACTACTGCTATCTAGAATACTAATTAAAACTACGCTCTAAATTGGTATGCGAAATCATGAAAGTTAGAAAGCCTCAAAATCAAGACGAGTCCGCTACATTTTTTAAAAATCCGCTAGACTACCCTTGGATGTCACGTTTATTGAAAACTTTTAATCTTTCCCCACTTTTCTGTTACATATAGTCACAAAGTGAGAGACTCCCACATTTACAAAGATGTCACATGTTTTTGTTTTCAAAACAAAGATTTCGGCTGAGCATGGGTCTGACCACACCATCCCTTCATATGCTAAGGTCATTGAAACTGATGAACTCTACTTCCCTGCTCCGTGCCCGCTCCAAATCCCGAAAGGCAACATTATCATGAACATCTGAAAAACGTCACAATAGGTTACATGTTTTTATCTTTAAAAAAACACGATGTATTCCTGTAATATATTCTGAGTTAAAACCTCAATTGAAAAATAAAAGAATAAATTAATACAATTAATGTAAAACTAATAACAATAAATCAGAACCAATTGCGTTTGTTGTGATTTTCTACTGTGCATTTTTTGAGGATGAATTAAACACAAAACAAATTAGCATTATGAATCTCGTACCCATACCACCCGCATAACTTTTACATTATCACCTCGGCCAGCTAGGCATATACGATTGTGTGCAAATTTATTGGGTTAATGTTCTTAGGGCCAGCGTATATGAAAGATAAATTACGCAAATATTATTTTAAATTAAATTATAAGTACATCCTAATTTAGCCAATGCAATTGCTTAACAAAGATTTATTTAAAACAAATACGGCATAAAATATTTTAAGATGAAAACACTTTATCGGCCTAGATTCTACTTTTCCCACAGCTGTAGATAAATTCATTGTATTGTCGTGTTTTTTAAAACCCTCACTAACCCCCCTCCCTAATCCCTCACCCACTGGGTTAGGGCGATATTTAAATCAATGTTTACAAAAGAAACCTTCACTAGAACATATTTAACTTCCAAACTTTTATGGCGATAGGATCATAAGTGTAATAAAACAAAAAGAGAAACAGATAAACATTTACACATTCATGCGTGTATGTAGAAGAAACTTACCTTTCTTAATTTTTCAAAGAAGACTAACTCCTTTGTTTCTTTTCTACGGGCAATATTATGTAAAATCATAATCAGTTTGTTTGTTACGTATCTCGACTGTGAATTCTGTAACATTAACATCGAACATTATTTTATCAAAACAAAATCTAATCTTTTTATAAAACTAGACTGGTTTTTTTAAGACTTGTATATAGTTCAACATTTACAACACTTTATTAGAACCTACATCGTGTGATATTTTTTTAAAAATAGAAACATATCGTTTGGAACTAATTATTCTAAAATATATTCGCCTTAAAAATGCTATCCACATTAATTAATTAAAATGGAAAATGTGTTTTCTAATGGAATAATTCTTACTCCACATATCTTCAGATATGTGTCAATATCTTTTCCCGCCCGCTTGAGTCCAATTAACAGAAAAATTTCATTATTTTTGACGACATCGGAATACGATGATTAGTGTTGTTAGAGAAACCGCCGTAGCTGTTATATAATGCAGAATCCACTCAAATTAATGAGAAAGTGACTAAAATGCTTATCCAAATGACTGCAAATTAACATTGAAAATACATTATCGTACATACACCACTGACTCCGAATAGTTCACATAAGCGGATATTTATCCACGTAAGATGTAATCATTATGACTATTGCAGTCGACTCCACAGACTATAAGTAGGGCTCGCATCAAAGGATTTAATGATATCAGGTAAAATTATATTTAAATTTTAATTGCAGATATTTTGGAAAGAAGCATTTATTCAAAGAGACATCTGGATATTTTAATTTTCCGTTCACTCTGAATTCAAACTGTTGATATGGTGACAGGTAAAGGAATATCTGACAACACAGGAATTTATTAATTAACTTCACAAATTCAAAAACTAATTATATTTTAACCGGGCCCAGTCATCTTAACTTGTTTTTAAAGAATAGTACACTTACATTAATTTTACTATTTAAGACGATAATATTGGTAAATATTTCCACAGCACCATTTGTAGCCAATGTCTGAAAAAAGTTACAAATATTAGGACTATTTACTTTTGAAAAACAATAAAAACAAATGTAGGGCTACGTTATCTTTGATAGAGATTTGTAAAAAATTCTTAAAGAAAACTATTGTCTTAAATTTGACCTGATTTTTATAACTGGCCAGGCGGAATTATAACAGCTTCCAAAACACGGCATGCCTATTATTGTATGTTGATGTTTAAACACACACACACACACACACACATATATATATATATATATATATATATATATATATATATATATATATATATATATATATATATATATATATATATATATATATATATATATATATATATATATATATATATATATATATATATACACTACTAAAACTTAAGTTTGTTTACATGTTTTGGATATTTATTTATTTATTTATTTTGTTTTTTGTTTGTCTGATTGGCTACAGGAGAGAATCTGCGCAATGTGGAGAGCTGTAAAATAGTATGTAGGTAGAGAACAATTTTCGTTTTCAGACAGACTGTTATTCACAAATTTATTTAAAAACGTTAATTAATTTATTGATTTAGTCATTGGTAAATAAACCACATTAATTTTAAAAGTTTCAAACAATGGCTTTACTTTGACGGAATAGTGACGTCACCTAATTTGTTTACTTTTTAGTACAATCAATGGCGGCTCCAATACAATATTTCGTGGCCTATTCAGATCTTTAACGCGTTATAAATCTATTTTTCTGTCGGTTATAACTTTAACAATACGTCCGTTTGCTGTATTTATTACGTTCCAACAGTTATATCAAATTTCAACTGTCTTTTTCATTTAGTTTTTCAATAAATTTCTCCAGATCTACAGATCACCTGTCGAAGGAAGAAAAAGTTATCAATCTAGATCTAGATCTAGGTCACTAAACTTAACGTAAATTCTAGATCTAGACTTAATGTAAATTCTACATCTAGAATCTATTTCAGGTCTTTAATATTTTATATAAATCTTATTTTAGCTTCAATAATCACCTTATTTGAGAATGCATAGGATTTAAATTTCCGATTTATCTATCTAAGGTTCTAGGTCTAGATCTAGATCTATTTTCTAAAATTTAGATCTAATTTAGATTCTGGATGTAGAATCTAGACTCAACGTAAATTCTAAATCTAGAACCTAGAATCTATATACTAAACTATCTTAGGCCTTAATTATTTTATATAAATATTTGTTTGTTTAGCTAAGGAATATACTAATTTGGAACTGCTTGATCTAGGGCCTATTTGCATAACTTAAGATTCATAAGCGGATTCTATACCACAAATTTTGCAAAAATAGACTTAACGTAAATTCTAGATCTAGCTCTATCTAGATATACTTAACTATCTCAGGCCTTAATATTTTACTTTATATACATCTTTGTTTGTTTAGCTATGGAATAGGCTATTTAGGGATAATATTAAATTTGAAATGCTCGATCTATGGCCTATTTGCATATTTTAAGTTCCATACAAGGATTCTATGCCGCTAAATTTGCTTATAATTGTAACTTTCCAGATTGGTGAGTTGATAGTGCAATCGCTAACCGTGTGTGTGGTACGGGTTCGAAACACATCTTGTAAATATTATTTTTTTTTTGTAATTTTTTTTATAGATGTGAATGATAAAGTTGTCTATCGGGACTTGGCAAGACACGGGGCAGGTGAAGTAGAGTTCACCTGTTTCTGTGTTCTTGGCACATAAAGGGATAGCGTGGTCAGAGCCATGCTCGGCCGGAATCTTTTTGTAAATGATAAAAAGATGTTGTCTGAGACTTGGCGGGACACTGGGCAGGCGAAGTAGAGATGGGTAGGTGTAGAGTTCACCTGTAGCGTCAGCATATAAAGGGGTAATGTGGTCAGACATATGCTCAGCCTATGCTCTTATTATCTGTGTGTCACGTGGGCAGTCTAACGATTATAAGTCCATAATCCAGTAAGTCCATGTGCAGTACACATAATACACTAGCATTTCTGAGATTCCTCGAGGTCAGATGTCGTTACTAGGGATATTTGGGGAGTCGGGTGACACTAATTAATGAATATGGTCGGTGCGGGTCGTAAATAAGATGGCGGTATAGTAGATTTAGGACTAGCTTAACTGCTAAGACATCGACATGTAACAATGATACTAATTAAAACTAATTAAATTGAATTCAGACTTTCATTAACGCACGCCTGCGTTGTATATTGAACATCTGGCGGCTAGAGATTAAATTGGTCAAAACCCTGTTGACAAAGAAATAAAGATGCGCAGATGGTCATGGATTAGGCACACTTTGCGTAAACCAACAAGCAAAATCACAACATAGGTATTAAATTCGAATCCCCAAAGAAAGAGGCAAAAACAAACTTGAAAAAAAAAGTTTTCAGTGTTTCTTCCAGACTTTTTTCCCCGGGGGAGCATGTAATATGTTCGAGGGGGGGGGGCGGCGTTCAACATTTTTTGGCTGGGGCAGGCATTATTAAAAGTGTATGTTTACTATAAAAATTCCATCTTATTGGGGGGGGGGGGGAGCGGTAGACTTTCTTCCGCGGGGGGGGGGGGGGGCGGAGTCCCCTCCCCTGCCCCCGGAGAGATGCCTGGAAGAAACTGTGTTAGTTTTTACTGAATTAAAGTTAGAATATTGTGGACCCAACTGGAAGAAGTCACCAAAAACTGAGCAAGATAGAGAATAGTAGAAGCATCCGAATGCCCTACAAATGGTCTACGAAACAGAAAATGATGATAATAATGTTGATTATAATGATGGTGTATTAAATAAATTCAGTGGCACCCCGTCAAAAGAGCGCACGACAAAAGAGCGCCGACATAAGAGCGCAGACAAAAGAGCGCCGACATAATAGCGCCAACATAAGAGCGCACTAATTTCCCGACAAAAGAGCGCCGACATAAGAGCGCAAACTAAAAATCGAAAAACCATATTTAATAAATAAAAACAAGAAAATTAACTAAGATCAGAAGGCATCGTTTGATGTTAAATTAAAAAACGAATTGTTCAGTTTCTTTAACTAAAAAACTGGTATAATCAACGTGAAGTCCAATTATTCAAAACGCAATCTAATAACACATACACAGATTTTAAATGTTAGGCCTAAAGTGAGAATATAAACTGAAATGACATGTAACAAAATGAAAATAAGTTCATATTAATAAGTTGCATTTATAATGCTATGTTGTGGGCTGTACCACGTAGGTAGTACATCATTGAATCATTAGCATTGGTTGAAGCAATTGTCTGCAATCTTCGTTTCAGCTGAATATATTTGTTCTTTGAAGCTTCTAGTTGTCGTTTGAAGAGGTCCAGGAATTGTTATCTATGCAACGTTCTGCGGATTTTGGTATGGCAGCTGCGTTATTGTGTTCTGATGATGACAGAACAACATCGTTCAGCACTTTCATTTGTCCTCGACAGCCATCTTTCTTGCAGCATCTCCATGTCGTACTTCCATCAGCATTTACTCTGTCCTGTCTATATCTGTAGCCTTCGACCAATATAATAACCTTCCCTTTCTGTGATTCGATCTTCTCCATGTTACTTGGGTTAGAAATATTGTCAAACTGCATTTATAACATATTAACCATAATATATAAATAAAGACGTTGTTCTCTCGCCGATTGTTTAATTAAAACAAGTGATAACCATGTCATATTCGTTTAGCGTACAACATGTGTTTTTTTTAATTGACTGCGCTCTTATGTCGGCGCTCTTTTGTCTGCGCTCTTTTGTCGGCGCTCTTATGTCGGCGCTCTTTTGTCTGCGCTCTTATGTCGGCGCTCTTTTGTCGTGCGCTCTTTTGACGGGTCACCAAATTCAGTATATCAAGAGACTGTTTGCTTATATCATTTTACATGTTTATATATTGAATTATTCAGTTGTATTTTAAAACGGTTTTTAACATTTGTCAGACGCATCAATACTTGTTTTTATTTGGTCAAATTAATTCTTTGCGGGTACAACTATATATTTAAAAAATAAGACTCGTTGACATTCTTCATGTTTATTTTCAAGCAATAGTAAGAAACAACATTATTTCTGACAACAAAAAAAAATCAAGTTTTTTTTTTAATTGAAGGCAAAATAAACAATTACCTTGGGAAAATCTGAGCTTTCGACAACAAACAAACTGTTTAACTTTGATGTTCGCTGAATACACCGCCTGACTTAAATTATTTCTTTTTAAACAACTATGTATGTTAAATTTAACATCTAGTAATCTCTCTAGTTACTTGTCTTCCCTTGTATAATACGGGCATTGAATTAACGAATTATAGTACAACAATAGAATTATCAGTTTCAAATATCTCTAATCGCCATTGGAAATTAGTGCGAAATTAATTTTTCCTCAATGCAACTAAATAAGTTGATTAAAAAAATAAAGACTAATTAATCAATTACCTGAGCAAAATCTGAGCTTTCGTCACTGCCGCTCAACAACATCTTCAACATATCACGAGTTAAGGAAAGGGAAAAGCTTTGTACTTTTGGATCAAGCAGGTTTTTTTCTTTCAAATATGAAACTGTTTTTTCTGTAATATAGATTTAAAAAATCAGCAGCATAATATTAAAATTAAAAAAAAAACGTAAACTCCATAAACCAAACAAGTAAACAATATATGAGTGAACGTACATTTATATTGCAATACTTTTTACTGCCCCAATAAAAATATCCACTTATGTATTAAACTCATTTCATTCCATCACTTTGTTCTACCTTTCTAGTCCTTTGTGGAATACTGTCTTATATATTGTCTTATATATTTTAATGTATGTTTAAAATGCTTTACTTTTCAGAATGTGTTTTCCTATTATTAAAATAAAGTCAAGATCGTGTTTACACTCCACTCACAATTTAATTAAAATAAACAGTCATTCATCAATCGCATAATACATTTGCATTTAATTTATTTCAACTTTTGTTATTTAATCAGAGGCGTAGCGACCCCTCCGGGCGCCCATGGCGAACCTTCACATCTATCTTGTATGTGTGTCTGTGTGTCTTTTATGCATTACCACACCTCTTATCACATCGCCGTGAAACTTTGGGAAGTTGTTGAGAATATTCCTGTGGAGGTTTCTGCGAAAACAAAATTCATATTCGCAGGGGTATACAAAAATAAAAGTAGATTTTGGTTTGACAACATTCATCCGATCGCCATCAAACTTTGGTGAGATCATTGGAACACTCTGGGGAAGTGTTTGTGTTTTGTAAAAAAAATATTTTTAAATTCTAAAATGGCGGCGCCACGGGAGGGTGCGTTTTCTCTATATACGGTATATAAAAATAATAAAAGTGAATTGCGGTGACACCGTTCACACGATCGCCATGAGTTGGCGCCCAGAGCGGCTATGTTAGCACTTGGCATCTGCTAATCGAGCGCCCTGTATAGCGGGTACGTTAATTAAAAAAAAAGGCTACACACTAAAGACACGACGGGCAACACTAATCATTGACTCTATCGAACCAGGC
Organism: Physella acuta; assembly: GCF_028476545.2. Classification (NCBI taxonomy): domain Eukaryota; kingdom Metazoa; phylum Mollusca; class Gastropoda; family Physidae; genus Physella; species Physella acuta. The sequence goes on from NW_026732091.1 coordinate 324,157, forward strand.
GCGTCCTCCCGCGCCCCTGTAGAGTTCAATTTGGCGCCCTTGGCTTTCCCGTTAGCGCAATGGCACCTACGTTCGTTCTAAACAGTGCGGTAGACAATTGAATCAGGCGTTTCAGCCGGCTCCCTGGCAGGGTACGATCTGGCTGCAAACAAAAAAATTAGTTTCGGACCCCACAGGCTTACGCGGGCTGCTGAGGGCCCTGTAATGCTTTTTTAAATTAATTAGGAAAATTAACCAAGGTTAGATTATTAACAATGGGTTGTTTCTTTTTGTCCGTAAAAAATCCAAACAATTTCAAAGCCTACAGTTCTCAAAATATATTATAATGAAAAAATGTCCGTAAAAATTAAGTTTAGAGGGGCAACTCAAATCAAAATTAAAAGCCACACTTCTAAAAATAACTTTGTAACGCGAAGAAATCCTTCTGTACAGTTTCGTCATTTTGCGAATGATGCAATTAGCATCTATTTTTAAACAATCCAATCAGAAATTGAGATCGAGCTTCTAATAATACACCGTTAGTAACGCTAACGAATTGCATCAGCCACACTAATGTTTATAACACGTCAAATATTCATTGTTTCCGGATGCTATTTGGCGTTCTGGGTTATTCTGTGAGCACTATGGCGCCTATGTTAGTTGTTGTAGCCAGGCGCCGTGCGCGGCACCTTTGCGTTAGTGTAATCAGGGGCTCCCGAGAGCGCCCCTCTACGTTCCTGACATATGAGCGGTCACCTAAGTGTGTTCTACTTCATTTTTTTGGTGAGTGATTAACGTAAGGTTTTCATGCGGTAGTGTTGGTATTGTGTCCCTATATTTATGATCCAAGAGTACGAATTGTTTACTTTTAAAAAACTCAGTTTTAGAAAAACAAGTTCAAGCGTCTTAGAACATAAGAATGGTAACGCATTGATGAAAACCTTCTTATATATTTCCTCAATTTCTTATATCCCCGCGGCAATGCGCGGGGACGGGTACGCTAGTATATATAAGTATATATACACTCCCATATATGTGTGTGTATGGGTGTATGCATGTGTGTGTGGGATAATCCAGAAAATATTTTAAAATTACGGTGTATGAGTTTCATTCCCTAAAACTTTCCTCAACATTAATTAAATTCCCCTTAAGATACGTTATCCTTTAAAATCTGTAATGTCAGAAAAAAAATTAGCGCTATCCGAGTTTAGAGGTAAGTTTACAGCAGCCATTAATTCACTAAATCCAGTCCTTTCATATTCTATCTTTGGAACAAGCTCTATAAATATGTTACTTAGTTCGATTATTAGTTGATTTAAAAAAAAATGATAATCTAGTGATATACAATAGCAAATTATCAGTAGTTATAGCACACATTGGAATACGACATGGGTATTTCGTTGGCTGGTTGATTGTAAAATGAATTAAGCTGGATGAAAAAGCAGTAATAACCGGTAATATCAGGTTTAATAATTGTGTCTTATAAGAATCAGTAGCGATCAAATTCGTTTCGACAAGCTAAGCCAATATGGAATTTAAATGCATTATCAAAAACATTCAAGCAGGATCTAAATCTAAATGTGAAGTCTCTTTCACTGTATGTATTGGAGCTAAGTTACAGCATTTGGAGAATAAAATACGAGCACCGAAAACGGATCGATCGTCGTAACAATCAAGTGATTAGACTAAGTTTCGTCTACACCCATGCTGCTTAGGTAGGTAGCTGAAACAAAACAAAAAGAATAAAATCAAAAGAGTTTTGGGTTCGGCAGAGGTATAGACACATACCCGTATGATTCACGATCGGATTTTGTCAGTGTGGCCGATAAAAGTATTAAAAAGGAACATTGAATGCGCATTTGAAACTGGTTGGGTTCGGTACCTCCAAAATTATTTTGAACAACTGTTTAAGTTTCTATAAAGTGCAAGCTTAATTGTTCTACTTTATAAAGTTAACGGTTAACACGTTAATAAATTGTAGTATATTTGTTTCCGAAAAATTAATACAATAATAAATATCGAGTCAAAAAACATCAAGCCTTGCCCAGCAGAAATATTTAACATTCGTGTTTCTTTCAAGTGTTTTACTTGTACTTAATTTTACTTTGGACCATGCAATTCAAATGCCAGGTAAAATAGAGTTTGTTTCGGTGTCATTGGCAAATGAGAGATAGTATTATATTTTACATGCTTAGCCACCATTGATTTCACGAACGTAAGATGTGTACCTGTCGGGGACTAGTTTGACTTGAGACATTCTACTGATAGTCGAGGATCTGAACACAAGATATTCTTGATGGCATTAGTGCGTTTTTGTTTACATAATATTAGCCTACTTTTCAGCAAGTAGCCTGCACATATTGATTCGTAGAATTTTAAAAATACTTAAAACTTAAACTTATATATATTATATCATGAGATAAGAATTGTTTACTTATCTTTTCTCGCATCTATTAATGAACACACATAAATTAGATTTCAATCTTAAAACAGAAGACATGCATTTTTTTCTACTTAAACATTTTGTTATGTACCTGGATACTTGTGTTCATGAAGTGTTTGGAATAAAGTCAAACGTTTATCGATATAATTTGCACAAATCACAGTGTCTATCATATTCAAAGCTTTTTGGTATATAAAAAATGGCAATTGTCCAAACGCTTCCAAGCTAGAATATTCCTCCATTATGTGTGCTGTATATTCCAGTAATTCATCTAGGGTTGGTGCCTGTAAAATTAGAAACATATTTCATTAACAAAAATTGATTTAATGAGTATTAACTTAACAAAATTAAAGAATAAAAATTTCAAATTCGAAGGGGTGGCGCCCCGGTAGGGCGCGATTTGTTTTTTCTCTACATAAGGTATATGCAAATATAAGTCGATTGCGGTTTCACGCCGTTCATCTGATGACCATCAACTTGTGGGGAGTTGATTAGAATACTCCAGGGAAGGGTTCTGCAAATTTTTTATTTTTTTTTTAATTTCGTAAGGGCGGTAATATAAAATTAATAAAAGTGTATTGTAGTAAAACCGATAACACGATCGCCATGAGACTTTGGGAAGATGTTGAAAATATTCCTGGAGAGTTTTCTGCGCAAAAAACAAATTCACAGGAGTGGACCGCAGCAGGGCGGGATTCGATTTTTCTCTATATCAAAAAACGTGGGTACGTTCACCATCAAATTTCCAAAATTAGTGTGTTGTGTGCTTTTCGCTTTAATCATAAATCTGCCCGACCCACGTTTTTTTTGTCATCAAATGTATGAACAGTCATCACAAGAATCTGCACAGCTCGAGGAAGCACAAAATCTACGAGCAGTCATTGGTAGATCCCCTAGGGTCGGAAGAAAAATTTATTTTCTACTTTTTAGTCCACAAGAAAAACGTGGTTTTTTAAAAAGTTTTTTTAAGTATTTTATTTTCTCCTTTTTAGTCCGTTGCTACACATGAAAAACGTGTTTTTTAAAGTTTTTTATATAGTTTATTTTCTACTTTATCTAATGACTTGATTAAGTATGACTTGACTAAGTGTTTTTAAATACATAAAAAAATTAGAGGATTTTTTATCAAAATAAAAAGGATCAAAAGGTTTTTGAATGCTTTTAGGTAGTTAGCCCACCGTCCCTCCTTCCTCGAACAGATTAACTGTCGATTCTCCACCCACCTTAAGCATTACACTGTAAAACATTTTAAAAAAGAGGCCTTTAATTAAGCTAATTTAGGTCTCTAATTGCTAGTTTTTATGATTGCATCTGAAATTGTTAGGCGAAAATAGCCTGCATGCCGAATTTCAGATCTCTAGAGCAATCAGAAGTGGGATAATTTTCGTTGTCAATTTTAACAACAAACAGATCTATAAACAAACACGAAGCTGAGTTAAGAAAATTCTCCACTTTTCTGTGCAACATACTTAGTGAATTCGACACTACCCTCCCTTTCATTTCCCCATGAAGATAATTACATATATAGATGGCAACTTCTCAAAAAAATACCTACCCACCGCCTATTGCACAATAAAAGTGTGAAATTGTGTATTCATTGGCTATCCTTTGAAGATACCTCAATCACTGCTTTAGATGTATGTGAAAATTTAGTTCTACTATTCCCAACTAACAGAGAAGATGAGAGAATTTAAGAACAGGCAAAAATTGTTTACTAGATAAAAAGTTAAAACTAAAGCGTTGTCGGCAGGATTCGAACCTGCGCGGGAAGATCCCAATAGATTTCAAGTCTATCGCCTTAACCACTCGGCCACGACAACTGTCGATTCTCCACCCACCTTAAGCATTACACTGTAAAACATTAAAAAAACAGGCCTTTAATTAAGCTAATTTAGGTCTCTAATTGCTAGTTTTTATGATTGCATCTGAAATTGTTAGGCGAAAATAGCCTGCATGCCGAATTTCAGATTTCTAGAGCAATCAGAAGTGGGCTAATTTTCGTTGTCAATTTTAACAACAAACAAATCCAAAAACAAACGCGAAGCTGAGTTAAGAAAAACGTGTTAAAATTCAACTGGAAATGTGAAGGGGGTTGTAGACTGAGGTGTGACGTCATTTTAAGGGGGGGGGGGGTCTGGCTTTTTGTGACGATGTATTACGGAGGGGAGGGGGGAGGTAAAAACAGTGTTTCTTCCAGACATTTTTCTCCGGGGGGGGGGGGCACTTAAAATTTTCGGGGGGGGGGGGCGGTAGACTTTCTTCGGGGGGGGGGGGGCAGACACTGCTAAAAGTATATATTTTCTATATAAATTATATAAATTTCATTTCGTTCGGGGGGGGGGGGCGGTAAAAAAATTTCATGGGGGCCCAGCCCCCCCCCCCTAAGAGATGCCTGAAAGAAACTCTGGGTAAAAATCGTAAAAAACCTTAACGTCATTTATGGATGACCCCATAGCAACTATTACATTTTCTTTAAGAAAGTGTCAACATTAATGAAGAAAGCTCATATAAAATGTAAAGAAACACAGACAAGAACCATGCAAGCATATTAAACCACAAGATTAAGGGAGCTACAGTACATTACAATGAATATGAGCTACACATTAAGAAATGTATATAACAAACAAATAGCACGAAAAAATAAAGTAAGACTGAGTGCAACATTACACTACACTGAAGCAACAACATGACACATGCAAATAAAAAAATATGCGAGACATGCAAATAAAACCTACACTAAACAGAGAGAACATGCTTTTAGTATGCAATATAGTGAATTCGTTAATCAAACAATAAAAACTATCATAAAAACAAAACATCTAATCAAGCGTTCACACTTATCAAAATCAACAAGTGGAGAATGACCAAGCTGATTACGATGGTCATTTACATATTAATTGTCCTCGATTGAAGGAATGGAAGGCAATAAGTAGTGTTTGATAGAAAAATTTCCGGGCACATTTTAAATTGAAATAGTTAAATGAAGATATTGGTCTAGAAACAGGCAATTCATATATAATGTATTAGGATAATAGGTAATCATTTGAAAATACACAGTCTTGATTTGTATAATAGTAGTATTTGTCGTTCATAAAAGCTCTTATTTTTTAGTGCATTTATTATTGTCCTTTTACAATACTTGATATTAATGTTAACTTTTGATTTATGTGTCTATACATTAATTATAATACACTGTGATGGTTGTTATGTTCTTTAAAAATCATATACCTTGTATGTACTGAATATCTTGATAAGAGAATAACTCAATGTTAACAAAGACTCAAGTGAGCTGAGAAGACAATAACTAAGTAAATACAAGTCTATCATGAAATGGCATACACAGTAATAGCAAATAAAGGTGACAATAGAAATTCATCACTGAAAAATGTAATACTAGAAAGGCAAACATGTTGTAGAACTAAAAAAAAATATATTTAAGATTTAAGAAAGTTAGGTTAGAACTAAGAAAAAATTTTAATTAAGAAATATAGAATTTAACACAAGAATTTCTAAGTAAATTAGAGGCAGTTACGAATTAAATTATAATTAGTTAATCATGAGACTAGAAGAAGATACGACAACATTCCTGGTAAAGCACACACCCAAAGAAACTACGGTCATAAAATGAAACTCAAAGAAAGTGAGAATAACTGTCTGTACAATGAAATAATAAGCAATGTATCAAATAGTAGATAAATTAAACAAAAACTTTAGAATCCTCAACAAACTGATTGGGGTAAAAAAAAGCCATTCCAAGTCTGTATGTTGGTAAAGATAGGTAGATAGAAGAGAAAACCGTAATTCAAATAGAGCCACAAACAGTAAACAAAAGTTGCAGAAATTTCAAGAGACGTGTATCTCATAAAGATAAGAAAAAATGCCATCATATAAACAGAAGTATAATAAGTATGAAATCTAGGATAATTCCCAAAGACTATGATATAGTAATGACCTATATAAAGAGCTGGTTGATATACCAAGCAAGCAGGCACAACGTGTGGTGAACTACTGATGTAACTCATTACCAAAAAAGAAACGTATGATGCAGATACTCAAGAGAATAATGAAAATGGTGAAGATAAGTCCTACAACTACATTGCAAAATAGGATATGGTTAAGGTAATCAATGAAATTATGACAGTATGACAGCTAGAAGCTATGTATACAATTCAATGAAGCCATGGCAAAGAGGTCAGCAATTATATCATGGTCGATTTAAATTTGAAGGTAAGTCTTGTGACTAATTGGTTATTGGCATGTTTACATTTTATTTCCATAAGTTCAAATATTTGTTTTTTTATCTTTTTAATATTTACATATAATGTTGCACATAATGTTATTTTATCTTGACTTTTTTTTCGGACAACGACACGTTTGAGTATTCAGGTTAAAATTATTGTTGATTTTGTATAAAAACATGCTAATTGTAATTTTGTCACTGTAAAATTTCAGAACATTTCTTAAATACTATTTGGTCCAAACATGTTTTCATAAAACACTTTCTTGCATATTGAAAAACTATTAGAAAACCATTAAGTGTTAGACATAAGACGGTAAAACTAATATTTTTACCGCCATCTTGTGCTGTCCCAAGCTCTTCGTTATCGCACTCTAGGTTTCACCACAGTGACCTCTGACCCGGCCGTTGAACTGTCCAGTCGGGTTAAATTTACTAAGTATAAATTTACTATGAGTATAAAAAGGCTCTTAGAACGGGTCAATCTAATTTTAAAGAAAATGGTCTGTACTCAATCGTTCTCTCTTTGTTATTAGCTATGATCTTAACGCTTACATAATAAACCACCTCGCCTACCGTGCAACAAGTCATAGAGAATAGCTCACATGTAGTTTAAATATTCGGGCTACTATAAGCCTTTGATAATGTATTTAAAGAAATTTGGTGGACGCTGCTTAGAAAATATAAAGTTTCACAAAAGCTTGTCAACATTATCATGGCATAATATAAAGTACTATTGTAGTGTATCATGAACTGACATCAAATAATAATCATTAAAAAAGTTTTAAAAAACCCACGTTTTCTGATTGAACTAAAAAGTAGAAAATAAACGCTATAAATTACAATAATGTAAGCGATCACTCTACTATAAGCGATAAAAAACGTGGGGCGCCGAAGTAAAAGTTATATTACTATTGATTAGATAATACTGTTGACTTTTATTAGGGAGCTTGTAGAGAGTCAACATTATTAGTAACTGTAAGAAAATCACGGCGCCCCACGTTTTTACTACAATTATATAGCGGTCTAAAATGCTCAATAAAATGTTTCCATGGATCAATTTAGTAATAATAATAATTGAATATTCTATTGTCATCCAAAAGAAAGCTTCCCTGAAAATTTCAGCGCACTAGCTAACTGGGAAGTGCCAGAAATTTCGATCGCAAGATTTGATCGGAAAAACAGAGACGAAAGCAAGTTAAAGAAAACGTGGGAATAAGAAATATAAATATAAAATGAGAAACAATCAACCATTTGAATCTTCATGCAGTTTAGCCAGAAAGTGCTCGATTACCTAACTTTTCTTAAAATCCTCTAGCGTGGTTATAAATGATAGGAATTCATGCACCACTTCAGTTCCTATTTCAACAACATCCGAGTACGTCACTGCTAATTGCTCCAAATGTATTAGTCGTCAAATGAAAAATGTTTTGGGTCTAAGCAAAAAAACATGGACGATTTTTCTTCAAAATTTTGAAAACGTATGTTTCTACTAGTCCAGCGACATACAATAAGTTTGACCAATGAACTTAGCGTCAGATAACTGCGTCTCTTATGCACCTTTGTCAAGGAATATTTTCCGTTTCTATACCCTGTGTTGCTCACAAATCAAATTTCTCAGCCAGCTCAGTGGTGTCATCAATCTTCTCAAATTCTGAATCAAATTTATTTCTCCAGATTCTCATCTCATTTATAAAAATCTGAATTAATCGAAAAGCTGTTAAAACATCAAAGCTACTTTTCTGCAAATAAATAGATAAGTTAAATTATTTTCCAGAATATTAAAACACCTAAAATCTCAAATGTCACGAGAATTACATTTCCTTCGGCAATCTGTTTAGAAGTAAAGATTTTAACTTAGCCGTCAACTATACTCCGCAATGTAAGAAAAAGTGTTGGAATACATAGAATCTACTGCTGTTTTTTAGGAACGCATTTTATATCAGTAAGTCTTTTGCAGTGTTAATGAAAATGTTTCTATGATGTTGCGTTGCTCCTCTTTCAATATGAAGACGAGAAAGACTTCCGGTAAAAATTAAATAAATGCTTTCCAAAAATAAAAAATAGAATAGCTGTGTTTGAATATTAGATGAAACAGAATCAATAACAATTAAAAATAAATTCTGAGCACAGCAGTGTGTAAAAAAGGCTTGTTATTTCACACTATCTTGTTATTTCCCGAAACATGGAGTTTGCTCCATCGTAGGACTGGCCATAGTACACGGTCATTGACAGCCCTATATCTGCTCTAAGAATCGTTCTGAAAAAAAACATCTGCACTAGCTTTAGGTAGCTCACAAAATTGAGTAAATCTTTTGATGGCGTCTCCGTGTTCAGTAACATATTGGATAGACAAAAAACAGCTCTATTCTGCTAATGTCATTAGTTGAATCTATAATCATAGCAACGTACTTTGTTAATTTAATTTCACCTACTAGCTTCTCTAAGTATGTTACATTTCTGTCACGGAAAGTTAAATGTTGTTTAGGCTACTCATCTTTCTTAGATAGGAAGGGAGCTTAATAAGTTCCAAATTGTTTCCTTTATTGAGTGTAGCTTCTCCTAAATTTTAAGATTCACGATGGCCTCTAAACTTTAATCCCCGTTTTCCCAAAAAGAGAATTCAATCTATAATTGTTTCTAGTATTACTTTGGTTTTTGTTTACATTTTAAAATGTCACATATTATTGTTCTGTCGTTATACAGTCATACTTTCATGATTAATAAACCGGGAGTGATCTCCACTAAACTTTCTCGAATATTTTTATATAAAATAACAGGGGATGGGAACTCGGGCTATAGACATGATTTTTAATCCATTTTAAATTCTTAAAGTTTTAAAAATAGAATAAAATCTCGTAGACAAATTAATTGCACACCAAGTGAACGTCAAATAAAAAAGCGCATAATAGTGCGCAATATTATTAGTACTTTAAAAATTTACATTAAAATTTAACAGAAGGTAGAGAATTAGATCTTTTACTTACATGTGAAATTTCATTTATCTATCTAAAATAGTACTCAAGTTATAGACTTTTGAAAAATTCAAAGTAGGAAAAGTACCACTTCCGTTTATCGGAAATCGCTCAAAAGTTGATACGGATCTACGATTTTGATAAAATACTTATATATGAAATTTCATCAACCTAGCTGTAACGGTTCTCAAGTAATCGTGTTTATACACGGACAGACAGACAGACAGACACACACACACACAGACACACAGACATACGGACAAGATTGCAAAATTATGTTTTTCCGTATCAGTGAGGTGTAAAACGTCGAGATTTGTAAAAATCTCGATTTTTTTTTTGCACGATTACAATACTTTCTCTATACTTCGTATATACGAGAAAGTAAAAAATATCTCTCGGCAATCTTGTGACTTTCAGAGTTTTTATGTTTGTCAAATTTGTCAGGACCTTTTGCAAAGTTCTTACAACCCAATTTTGGATCAACCCAAGTGTCTGACTTGTTTGTAAAAAGCCAACAATCAAAATAAATCATATTATTTGCCTTGGGCGAATATACTAACCAGGGTCGTACTATTTCCCGACAACATTTCGTATGTTTTTTTTTCTTGTACCAACGAGCACTAAAGTGTCGACCAAATAAATTTTTGGGAAAATTTGTATAAGTGTCTATGAGGCCTGATTCACAAGAACCAAACTCAAGTAATGCACGTGCCAGATCTTTCGGATATTCCAGATTTGTATCCATTATCGTCTTCTAAATGGGTGTCTTCTAAAATCGCCATGGACTATATCTTATTGTCTTGAGTCTCCACGAATTGATTCTGCATATGAGATGATGTTGTTGCTTGAATATGTTCTACTTGGATATCTTCAGACACATCAAACTCTGGTGGTATTATTGTCAAAGTAAAAGACGTGCAGCTTGAAAAATATGAATCCAGTTTGACACATTTGGATGATGTTTTTTGGCGATCTAAAATAACTTTCGATTTCTTCCTCTCCAAACCTGAATATTTTTCCTGGCTGGTTTTCTTTCCTCTTAACTAACGAAAGCGCCACTGTTGTCTTAGTTGCAATATATTTACTTTAATACACTAAATAATTTAAATGGTGCCCTTTAGTTTTTGATAATTACTAATTATTCAAAATAAATTCAAACAACACAACCGCTGAGCGGATACTTAACAGTGCAATCAGTGTTAGTTTAAGTAGAGTTGTTTTTGTTTAATACAAAATATAGCATTATTCAAATTTAATATAGATCTAGATCTAGTAATGTAAAATCATAATTAATATAAAGTTTGACTACAAGACCGCCTGATTGTCAGCTGAAGGGAGAAAGCGTAATTGTCCGCCCCCCCCCCCCCCCCCTACGTTATAGGCGTGCTAGCCTGGTCATTCGGTAACCTGTATACGGCGGAGAGTGGAAAAGTGTGACCGTAGCTATAGCTCACCCGCCGAAATGTATAAAGCACCCGACCGAAAAAGTCGACTTCCCGGCACTTGCGGGTTTGTACGTGGAGGCAACAATGTGTCCCTAACTTTTTTAGGTCATAACACCCCTTCCCCTAACGGTCTAGCTGGGTACCAGGTGGAAGGACACGGTGGAGAAGACAAACCTGGTAAGAACCTACGGATGAAAAATGACCAACATGTCACTAGTGTTCAAACCGGCGTCGTCAAAGCCATTTAGTCGGAGTTTACTACTTTGAGGCTTGCCTGGCTTATGGGAGGTCAACTCATGAGTCGGTATTTCCGTTTCACGAAAATCACGAAATCGTAATCACTATTAACACTTAATACGTGTTTATGTATTATTAAAAATATAAAAACTTCCTACCTGATTGTTGTGAGATAGAAGAACAATCTTTACATAGCAATCGATGGATCTGTTTTTATACAAAATATTTATACACAACATGTGTAATATTTGTTTGGATGTATGTTTTTTTTTTTCAAAAATCGACATAATGAGAAATAATAAAAGTTTCAAGAAAATAAAAACACATTGCATTGACATGCTTCGATAACAATGTTGTGGATAATTGCATAAATGGTTCAAATATATAAATGTAACAAATCATTCTAAAGCCTTCATATTTAGAATAGTACGATCATGATCCTTAATGTAATATCGATCTTCATCCTCATGATCGAGTAATATCCTACTTTAACTGATTAGACGGCGTATGTGTAAAAATAGAGGGTAATTGTTACCGGGGTAATGTTCTGCGCAATAAGTTAGATTGTCATAATGGGAATCAACTGGGTGATCATGGGGTGATTGGGAAGCGTTACATTTTTGACAAAGTTAACATCACAGTAGGCCTATGAGTTTACTTCTATGTGAAAGGATATACATTGAATTAGGTCTCGCGGTCAGTATTAAAATATATGTAGGCCTACTGACGTATGTAATTTTTGTTAGTTATAATGTATCACTTCTTTGTTGCAAATGTCTAGGCATGTTCCTGTAAGCTACACAAATTACTTACCTTTTAAAGTTGCGGATATCTGCGTCGTTTTGTACACTGGCGGTTAAAGTGCTCAGTTCTTTTTTGGTGTCGTTTTGTACATCTTGTTTTAGTGCTGTGTATTACATAAAAATACGATATTTATTAGTATACTGATCCCAAGGGATAATATAAGTTTTGATTAATTATTCAAATATTGATGTTGATGCACATTATTGCAGGCATTTACCTAATTTAAAATTTAATGTATGAATAAGTGTTACGCGTATGTTAGTTTTTGTTTAGAGTTATGGTTAATTGGAACTGATGCTAAAGTAAACAGCTTTGATAAATATATAACATCATTGATAGGGATAGAGTTAGGGTTAAGATAGGAATTTAGTTAAAGTGAGTTTAACACGGGTTTAATGTTAGCGATAGACAATGAGCAATTTTGAGGAAATGGGTAGAGTAAACGATACTTATAAAGGTGGGGTACATTTATTTAACGATAGCTGTTTGGGAAATGTTTGTAAGAAGGTTATTGTAAAGGGTGGAGATAGGGACTTAGTATCTGGTTTTGGCAAGACATAATGACACCTCTTCACACTGGATATTTATACTGTACAGATTTCATTTAATATCCGGTTTAAAGTTTAGGGATTATTGGAGTTCTAAGATGATGCTCTATCCATTTTGTTTTTATGCGATGAGAATCAAAACAACCAAATACAACATATAGTGTGCCGCACATAGCGAATGACAATGGATCCCCGCGTTGAAATAAGTTAGTTTAATATACATGTCTAGAAGATATCACTGTTTGTGTAATTTATCTTAATACACAAAATCAATACACTGGTTTTCAGATATTAAACTCTTTTTTTACATTAAGTACTTTTTTTAAATTTAGAAATGAAAATCAACTACACAGGATTTTTGTCTACTGTGATGATTTACGAGTTCAAATCAGTGTTTATGTATTTTTCCCCAATTTTACAAGCTTGCTTTTTTGTTTGTCGGGTTTTGTCCTATGCATAATAACAGGCGGGGGAAATCTAGCACGGCGGTCAAGATCCGATGACAATGAAATATAACATAACATTTAACTTATATGTTTAAATAATTGTTTTAGAATTAACTAAAATATACCATATAAAGCTGTATTTACCGCACTATTATATGTGAATTTTTCATGTTCACATGTTGCGCAAATCGTTTTTGCCATGAAACACAATTGTAATTTAACATTTTAAAGTACTTACGAAGAAAATAAAACTTTTTAATAATAAGCTTTTATAAATTCATGCACTAAATAGGATTAAAGATGCTTTCCTTTAATTGACTAATAATACACTAGTGTGAGTTACTATATTATCTAATGGATAATTTAAGTAAAATTTCTTTATGGTTATTTAAATATCAGGTCACTATTATACATTTAAGTGCATAGTTATATAATAGATTGTTGTTAAAACGTTTTTAATGCATTACTTTCCTACAATTTTTATTAAATTTACCCTATTTTTAAAAATATGTTTTCGTTAATACCTAGTTTCATTTATAACAAAGTAGAGTAAACGGAAAAATGATTGCTAATCACAATTTCAATATAAATCTCACTTTATTGTATTAGAAAGATCTAGATTTGCTGTTTCATTCATGCTGAAAATTTAAACAATCATATGTGGATCTTAATAGGAAACAATTTGCAATAACAGTTAACACACCTCATTAGACCGACATTAATATTTAAAACCAAATTAGAGTAGAAAATGGGCGCCTCGTATAATATCTCATAGAGTACTATCTAGACAGATTCATAAAGCATCAAATGTACTTCCAAATAGATATAAAGAATGACGCAGGAGAGTGGATATTTAATCTAGACGATCCAGTAACCGAAAAATATAGTCATCTGTACCAAACTGGATAAAGTGGAATTGAGGTTATAACCAATCGAGAGCTGTTCGAAATCAAGACAATTTGTAATTACGATTTTGAAAAAAGACTATTAAAGTTCGTTCAAATTTAGAGATTGTGTGGTGTTTTACCAAATCCACGAAGGAATACGACAGCAAAACAAACTTTGGCTTATAATGATAGTGACATACGTTTGACAACTTGGAATAAGAAGACTAAGGACGCGTCTAAATGGATGTAAGTGGAAAATCATGCCACAGTCCTCAATGAGCGACAGAGTCTATAGGTTGAATGAACGATTGTTGTCAAGTGCTTAACTGGACGTTAAGCAAAAATACATATGTGTTGAGTCTTTTATATCAACAAGCTGTTAAATGCACTGAAAAAAAAGAATATAAAACCAATCCGCTAAAGTATGTATAAGATCTCATGAGCGAACAAAGATTTCTTTTAAAGAAATGTGATTTATTTTATTTTCTTATTTTCAGCGCATTAAATAGCTAGTTGCAATAAACGTTTTTTTTATATTTGTTTTATTTTCTACTTTTCAGTGAGATATAATTTATGACGTCAAGACCACTAAATTATTTTCTATAAAACACTAGCAATACTTCTATGAAAGATGCTTATCTTCACCGAGATTCGCCACAGACCCTTAACAAACAGCTGTTGCAAACTAGATGTTAACTTGAAAAAAGTTTGAAAAATAGTCAGAAAAAAACTTAAATTTGGCCGTATTTAATGACAGTTGAAATATTTTATACTTTCTTAATTTGCATTATTTTTACTAACTATTTAAACTAGTATACAAACTAGTATGTACGTGACTCTGATTAAAACACAAAAATTAAGATTTAATTTCATTGTATTCAAAAGTTACGCAAACTTATTCTATATTTTTAAAGCTTTCATGCAGAATCACTCTCCTTCATTAATTGGCTACACCCCAACACACTTTGAATTAGCTTTTCTGTACAGACGTAAATGTGTAAGGATATTATGGCCTCTAGTTTCTTTAAAGAAGAACACAAGTAATGATACAAGCAATAATTATAGTTTCCCAAATCTTCACACAACAAAGTTTTTTTAAATTAAATTTTACGTGAGCTCAAAGAGAGTTCAACACTCAAATAAGAAAAATTATAATTATTACTGATTAAAGTTAATGTCCATTAAGCTTAATGTATATTGACCTGACCAAAGAATGTTAAAAAAAAAAACAGTCAATGATTCATTAATGACAAATCATAGCACAATGGTTTCAATGGATTAATACGTATATATATATATATATAGATATATATATATATATATATATATATATATATATATATATATAGATTAGTAGGTTAGGAGGCAGAATTTTTATATAGTAGTTTATGAGGAAGTATAGAAATGGAGAGAAGCATGCTTCTTTGACTTTCGATTTTTTAAAACATCCTAAAGACCTTATCGTTAAAGTTTCATGCGTTTAACGTACATCAAAATGTGCGTATTTAAATCCTTTATCGATTGGTATTAGTTTTAACGTATGACAAAATTTATACGGACAATAAACTTTAAAAAACCTCAAGCTCATTACAGCCGACAAGTTGATTGTTTCGATTATTTCCCTTGGTTTAATTTCTGCAGTAGAAACAATACTTTGCTATGCGCTCAAAAATCAACGCGGCTATATAGACAAAAGGTTTATCTTTTCGGCAGACCATGCTTGTTTAATATTTTAATAAATATTTAATGTGAACAAGCATACAATCCTCAGTAGTATTTTAAAGACCCTAGATGAACTTAAAAAATTGTAGTGCATCATTTAAATTAACTATAGCCAAATACAATAATGAAATACAAATTACAACTTCTTAAAAGCTAGAGAACTAAAACATGTAAACAAGTAAATTTGCGGAGCCTATGTCTGTCGCTTACAATTAAGGTCAAGTTTGATTGACTTGTTTCTTAAAAACTCATTGTACAAGAAGGTAAACACTATACCATTTAGGCCAAAAAATTAACTCAATCAATCGAACCATGACGAATATTCGCTACACGGTGGTGGGGAATAGTGAGAAAGTAAGAGAAAAGGGGGCGAGTCGAATTTTTAAACGAGCTTGTCTAAAGCGGTTAAATATTTAGACAGCGTAGCTATTTTTAAGAAAACATCTAAAATGATGAAAAGTTTTAAATCGAATTAAGGTGTAAACGTACTTGTAGATTAAAAAACTCATTAAAACTAATTAAAAAACGCATTAAAATTACGTAACTAGGTCACTGATTACGTCACAAGTTCACTGATTACGTCACAAGGTCAATGATTACGTCACAAGGTCACCCTTCACGCCTCCGCCACCCTAGGGTGGGGGAGTATTTTACTATATGTCTTTGCGCCTTCCCCTTCGCTCCTCACCATCCCGCTGCGCCAGGCTGGGAGTATTTTACTATATCTCGTTGTACCTACGGCTCCTCCGCCAACGCCAGTTGGCGTAGTATTTTACTATATGTCATTGTCCCTTCCCCCTTCGCTCCTCCGCCAAAAATAATAATCAAAAGTGACCTAATATACTACTAATATTTTATTACTCGGATCTGTCCTTGAACTCAAGATTCAAAAACCAAGCGTGTAACCTGGTGTAAACGTACTTGTAGATTGAGGTGTAGATACAGGTGAGGTTGTAAATGTAGGAAATATTGAAAACAAATATGTAATTGATAGTGTTTTGGTAGCTGTAAAGCTGTGAGTGTAAGTGTAGGAGTCGATGTATGGATATTACGTAATGAGATAAGTACGCGTGTGGGTGCGGGTGCGGGAAAGTCGCGGATTTTTATTTTTTATGAACTTAAAAATGTATTAAATGTCCGTATGTCTATTACATAAAGTAAAAACGAATTGTAAAAAAAGATGTAAACGAAAGTTGACGAAATAATGTGTGTACTAAAAATGTCGGTGATGGTGTGGGTAGGGGTGAGTTGTGCACATAATGCGATAAGTATGCGTGGGGGGGGGGGGGGGAAAGTCACGTAGTTGTGTGTATTTATTATAAACGTTTCTATATTTTATTATTTCCATATGTATATTATATGAAGGTTAGATAAGTGCGATAAGTATGCGTGGGGTTGCGGGAAAGTCTCGAAGTCGTACGTATGTAACATTATTAAATTATGTCCGTATATATAAAACATCAAACGTTTTTAAAAATATATTAAATGAGTTTAAAGAACCCAAATAAATTGAAGTTTCGTGCTTAAAATATAGATCAATATTGTAGTATCTAAAAGAGTATGTTTGATAATATAGGGCCAATGATAATTGTTTCCATACAATTTGTTTGGGCACATGGCAATGCCTATTTATACATCAGGAGATTATGTTGTTTTACATAGGGGTAAAAAGTTATGTCATATTCATGCGTGGTTAAAGGGAATGGGATGAAGAACGATGATAGTTTGGACGTTTATCGCAATATATGCAAAATTTAGGTGGGGTGACTTTGAGGTTAACATCATAGGGTGATATTTTAAAATGTAGAATTTTAATATAATCTACACAAAAGACCGCTTCTATACGCATGCGTCTATATTTTTTTCAAAATCTATTTAAAGCTTTACTTACCAAAAGGGTGTAGAAATCAAGGCGGCTGCGAGAAAAACGGGCCATTTTATCCTCTTGTATGCCGAGGTAATTAAAACAGATGTAGTATTTAGTATGTCCTATGTGTCTTAACCCTTTATTTACGGAATTATGTTCTGAATGACATTTTTACTTAAACAATGTGTTACTATATTGCTTTTGGCACATTCAAAGCATATGTCGAAGGAAATTTCGTTTCATAAATTTTTAATGGCCCAAACAGATATTGGTACTTATAAGTACCGTCAGTAATCTAGGACATTTTTTTCAAAAATTTTATTTTTTACAAAACAGGAACAAACGATACAATTTATTAACTAATAACATGGCAATCATCATAACAATCACATTTTGTAATTTTCACACATAAATACAGCACAAAAGTATATTTTGAGTACGATTTTTACTGGATTTTCTATGGGAATACATCTTAGACCTCAAACACAGCAAAAGTAGTCGACATGTCATGCTCCCTCAATCTTGTCTGTGGCCTTTCTGGTGTAGCAACGGTTGCCGGAATGAATTTGCTTTTGCTGGAAGCTTCCAATAACTAGTACAATGAGCCGCATAAACAAACAAAAGCCTAGTCACTCAGCACACAACTACTAGTAATACTAGTATAATTGTAGCCTACTAGAATGTTATGACAAGTCTACACTACAGTGCAAAGTTCATAAATAGAAGTGAGCTCAATGTGTTAAGGATAGCCGTAGTGGATTACTCTTTTCTGTTTACTGATTAAAATTTACCTTATAGATCTATACTATATGCAGAAGTATGGACTATTACTAGTCTACAGGTATACATTACGTAAATGCTATTTATTGTTGGGAAGACAGTTTATTTCAGTAAATATAACTAACACATTAAATCTAACTACTAGAACTAGGCTTTGGTATACAAATGCAGTAAACTAAACCTTGTAAACGAGCCTGTAACTGATACCTTTATTCTTGTTATTTTTTACTAATAGAAAATAGCATGTAATTACAATATTTCTTAGGTAAACCTTATGCAAACCTTCTTATAAATGTGTAAATATCATTTTTGAGTACATTTCGACAATTAATTATCAAAACAATATTTATGTAACTCCGCATAAAAAACCTGCCATTTTCTAAAAATCCTAAAAAAAAAAAATGGCCGTGTGCCCTGACGGTACTTATAAGTCCACTTGTAAACATCGATCTAATACAAAGACAATTTGATTAAAATTGTATAACTAGAAGTTAAACGCGTTTGCCTGACTATTGAAGGTGCCAATACAAAATATTTGGGGTTGAAAACTTGAAAAATAAGGTAAAACAAAGGGAATTCAGGAACGTGTGTGAGAACTGTACAGAACAATTGTGAACTACCGATATAGCAAGACATTGAAAATGGCGCCACACCATTAATTAAAAAAAAACATTGATACCTCTGACTACCGGCGACTCAGGGGAGATAATACTATTAATTACCTCAATAATTTATAAAATTCGTATTAAATTAAAAATAATACAGGCTCTTAATTAAAGTGGTACTTATAAGTACCGTCAGTAGATAAAGGGTTAAACACATACACAAACAGAAAAGATGATGATGAGTGAGAATAATTTTAATTAATGTACTTAGAACACTAACACTGAACACAACATTGAAAGAAATAGCCAAGATGCGTAACTTAGTATGCCCCATGTGTCTTGAATACGAACGGAAAAGATGTTGGGTCCGAATAATATTCCTTTAGAGCACTAAAAATCATCACAGCAATAATATAAATGATCAGGGAAAGTATTCGCAAAACAGGGCCCATCATTTATAGTCACGTGCTATAAATTTTTTTTTAGTATTGGTCACTATAAAATAGCCAATCTTTAAACCAAAACCACGATAGGTGATATTCAGACCCAATGAATAGTTCGTTTTTTCTTGCTATGGGTGGAGCTTAAATTCTGGCCGACAGACATGGTGGAATTATTCCCCCATGTTCGGAAAAATCACCCACGCTTCAAGTTAGCACCTTTTACGCCCAGAGAAATCTGGCTAGACGCTTGTCTCTGACATTGCATAACATTCGTCTGCTACGCTTCACCAGGTTACACGCTTGGTTTTTGAATCTTGAGTTCAAGGACAGATCCGGGTAATAAAATATTAGTAGTATATTAGGTCACTTTTGATTATTATTTTTGGCGGAGGAGCGAAGGGGGAAGGGACAATGTCGGTCCCCCTGCTCCCCCCCTGCGTACGCTACTGACTTCAACACTTTAGTGAGGTGGGTGAGCATGTGGGTGAAGGGGGACAGGAGTAGGAGTAAAAGATATATAGTAAAAGATTCCACCACCTAAGTGAGGTGGGTGGGGAGGTGGATTTTTCAATTTTAATTTTTTATTTTATTTTTATTTTTTCATCATCTGTTAACTTTAAGGTTCTATAACTCTATATATTTAAATACGTTGTTTGATTCAAACGAGTTTACTCCCCCTAACGTAAGTACATGTAAAGAGGGATTTCCTATAGATCTGTAATGAATTAGGCCTTTTTGACTATGACTTGTTGCCCAGGTGTTGACATGATACACTTTTTTGAGATACACGTACACACGCACACACACACACACACACACTCACTCACACACACACACACACACAGACGAGCGCGCGCGCGAAATTCATACTAGGTCGGTAAAGGCAGAGAGAGCTTATAGGTATACATTATCATGACGACAACAAAAGCGACCCTTATTTTATTTACATGAAAGCGTGTTTTCCAAAAAGTGTCACCAGGCCGTTGTCATTTTCGCAGCGGGGTTTATTTTAAGTGCACCCTGTGCACGTTTGTTTACTTTTTAAAAGACGTGTCGCGTGTCTTCCCCACATGTCTTCCCTAATAGAGAAACGAGAGCAAAGACAACTGTTCTAAAATTAGAACAGCCTAGTTTACAGCCACGAGTATCGTCCCTTGTGAAATAATTCGCGTCAGAATCCTTAGCTAAACAGTCAATTTCTTTAACATGTTAAAAATAACTTAGGAAGACAAGGGTTAACAACATTAGACGACACCGTTTTTGTTTCCTGTGACGACAAGACACAATACACTTTTGTATTGTATGTCTCAAGTAGAGGGGTGGGATATTTTTCTTTGTAAGCGTGTTGTAAACATTGTGTAGAGGAGGCGATTACTAAGTAAGAGGGGAGAGAACGTGACTTGCATCGCGATATTTGAAAACATGGCGATGTTTAACCTCAACCAAAAAAGGCAATGAACCTAGAAGGAAGACGAATATATATCTTAGTCTTGCAGCAGATTACCTTCGCATGTTCGCTTTAGTATTACAGTTTTCATCAAACTTCTTTTTGACTTGAACTTCTTTAATTTTTAAGAAAGTTTACTTATACATATTACATTACGTCTAATGACAATTTTTTATTTATTTTTACCACTCAATGTATTTTCTTTTTCTATATCTTACATTGTCATCTTAATTTTTGATCACCTTAGTAAAAATTTGCTTAAGATTATAAACTTCAAGTTTTAAAAAACAACAACGTTATAGTACGTCGTATCAAATGACACACCGTTTAAAGTGTCTACATTTAAAGTTCACCAATATAATGACGTAAAAACTAAATATGATATGACGTTAGCATACATATCATTCAATCTAATCACTCTAAAGTACAAATCAATAATTTTTATTGATTAAGGGGCTGGATGAGTTATTTTATCACTATTCGCCCTTCCCCGTCCCTTTGTCCGCAACCCCTTTCCCCTTCTCCCATCCCTAACCTCAATACCAACCGATAGATACACAGACCGTACCACTACCCATTCTATTCCATTTAAGAGACAAAGGATGTATGACAATCTTACAGACAAATATTTATTCAACTAATATCACAACTCCTAGACACTACTCCAACAGACTGGGATATTTAACTTGTAGACACCACTCCTCGTTGAATATCTCTTGCACCCTAGCCTCCTATGTCCGCCGCCCTCGCCCCATCCCTAAACACCCGCTAGATAAACAGACCGTACCTCTACCCACACTATTACTTGAACAGACAAAGGACAAAGTAACAGACAAACTTGTATCTGTATTCAACTAATGTTACAAGTGACATCGTTCCCATCCAACTCCGAAACATTCATGGCCAAATTTCGAAACCAGCCTCGTTGAAATCTCCCCTGACCCTAGTTTAATTTTGCCTCACCGATTCCAAAACAGTCCTGTACCAAACATCCATGTACCAACTTTGAAACCTGTCTTGTTGAAAACAAAGACCGTCCCACTCTAGTGTAAACTCTAACCCAACCTATTCCGAAACATGGATGGTCCCAGTTTGAAACCTGTCTAGGTGAAAACAAAATCCATCCCACGGTAGTATAAGCTCTTCCCCGATCACTTCCAAAACATCAATGTACCAAGTTTGAAACACGCCTCTGTGAAACCCAAACTCCCCCGACGCTAGTTAAACTCTACCCCCATCAATTCCAAATCATGCCTGTAACAACTTTGAAACGGTCATAAAAAACTTAATTACTTTTCCAGGCTTGTAAAAAACATGTCTACCCCCGCATACCTCACGTACCAACGCACTAAGTCGCCCATTAAAAAGCACGAACCTAGCGAGACTTCGTTTCGTCTCAAAACCTGATTTAACGGTGTATGAAAGAAAATTCCAACCCTTAAAAATATTTTGTTTTCGCTGAACCTCGCTATAAGCGAATAGTTACAACAAGGTAATGAAAAAAAACCGGTTGCTCAGCCTAATTACAGCACCAGCTGTTACCTAATGGCTTCACGGAGCTGACAAATCGATCGGTAAAATCCATTAAAGTGGTAACATCTGTTCCCACACTTAACGCAGAGAGGCACTTAATGGCTCGCATTAATCATCATGAGCTGCCAAACCTAGCGGGGAAAAATCCATGATGCGTGACCAAATTAATTAGGCGGACCATCATGCTGATGATGGCCCGTGGGTGGGATCAATATTAACTCGCCCGTTGTACGGTGCTTCTAAAAAAACAAAGGATCGCGGATCGATAAGTAACAGGTTATGCACGGATGGTTAATGGATGTTATACAAAGAATGTTCTAGTACACGCTAGTGTTAGTCTTTTATTTTAAACGGCGTACAACAAAGAAATTAAAATCAAACTAATTAAAATGAATTTCAAACAAATAAATTATACAAAGTAATTAAATTAAACAACAAGTAAACAACAATTAAAAATAAAATTTAAAAATAATAATTTAAAAAATTTAAAAATTTAAAAAATTTAAAAAATTAAAATCAAATTACGTAACTCATTAATAATAATTAAACTAATTACAAAATTAAAATTTTAAAAATTTTAAAATTAAAAAAATTAAAATCCAATTACGTAACTCGTTAATAAAAATTACACAATATAAACAAAGTAATTAAATTAAGCAACAAGTAAACAAACAAATTAAACAATTAAAAAAAGTAAACAAAAAATCAAATTACGTAACTAGTCAATAAAAAATTATTAAAAATTTAAAAAACTCATTAAAACTAATTAAAAAACGCATTAAAATTACGTAACTAGGTCACTGATTACGTCACAAGGTCACTGATTACGTCACAAGGTCACTGATTACGTCACAAGGTCAATGATTACGTCACAAGGTCACCCTTCACGCCTCCGCCACCCTAGGGTGGGGGAGTATTTTACTATATATCTTTGCGCCTTCCCCTTCGCTCCTCACCATCCCGCTGCGCCAGGCTGGGAGTATTTTACTATATCTCGTTGTACCTACGGCTCCTCCGCCAACGCCAGTTGGCGTAGTATTTTACTATATGTCATTGTCCCTTCCCCCTTCGCTCCTCCGCCAAAAATAATAATCAAAAGTGACCTAATATGCTACTAATATTTTGGTCAAAAGACCTGGCTAAGCACATATCGGATAACAAAACTTCTACGCAAAGCATATGGCATGACTAGATACACACTGGCCTACTTAGTGAGCCAATAGGCTTTCAAAAATACCATACGATTTATTAAAAAAATATGTATTTAAAAATCTTAATAAATCATAGGGCCTCTTAATTAAAATCAATCACGCTTACTTACCCTGCCAGTATGTAAAAACAAAATACATGTGGGGAGGGGGCTGTTGCGAAACATTTTGTACCAGCTTACAGTGGCTTTAATTTTGTTTGATTCCAACGGAAAAGTAGATTGTGGTGATGTAATGTGTATGTACGGTGAATACGTGGAACGGATCACTGAGTGTGTGTATGTAGCATGTAGTGAGACGCGAGGCCGGGTGTGTTGACGTGTATGTTGTTGTACGGAGTGAACGAGGGTACAAGGGAAGCGACTGGTCGGGTAACAGTGGCTGTGTTGTGAGCGAGAGAAAGGTGGTGTGCAGGGATGAATGCGGACGGCAGTTGAATTTTGAGTGTCAAAGCAAGGAGGTGTATTTTGTGACCGGAGGACTTGAGATGGTCAAATAAAGAATTCTATAATAGTATCGTGTTGTGCTTTCTTTGGGATTCCTGACATCCTCACATATTTGGTGGAGCTGCGGCACCCACAATTGGGTAATAGACGTGTATCTGCTGTCGTACCAACAGATCTCCTGTAAGTGGCACTTTTTGAATTTGTGAATTAAATAAATTATCTAACAGAAACATGGAGGGACCAGTTAGTTTGCCATAGATGTATAGGCTGGGTAGAAGCAACGGATACGAGGGAGAGAAGTTAGACGAGTGGGTGGAGAAAAGACTGAATGAGAATGAAGAAAGGAGGGACAGATGGTGCAGAAGGGAAAGAGAAAGAATGAAGATGGAACAAGAAAAGATGGAGACAGAAGCAAGGATAGAGAACGAAAAAATGAAGATAGAACTCGAAAGGATGAAGCAGGAGCAGGAATTCGAACTGGCACGAATGAAGCATGAAGGTATGAAAGACATACCACACATAGACGTGAGCCATCAAAATATCCTATCAAAGTTGCCGAAATTTCATGAAGATTCGGAAAACATAGATGCGTATATCAGGAGATTCGAGACAGTGGCGAGGACGACAAACTTGAGCGATACGCAGTGGGGAACTCAACTCCTTGTCTTAATAGGAGGGAAGGCATTGGATGCATGTCAGGGCCTGAGTGAGGATGACATGAAGGACTACAGAATATTAAAGGAAACCCTCCTTGAGTTCTTCTTACATAATGAAGACTCGTATAGGAAAAAATTCCACAACAGACTACCATCTAAAGCTGAGGACTTCAAAAACTACGTGCTGGATCTAAAAACCACGTTTATGAAGTGGCTAGAAACGGCTAGAGTGGAGATGAATGTTGAGAATATAATTGAATTCATTTTGATAGACAAAGTATTGAATTCAGTAGATAAGCAGCTACTAAGTTACATACAGGAAAGAAAGCCCACCACCCTAAAAGACCTTACTGACCACTGCCAAAAGTACATCATTGCACACACGGATAGACCAATAGCTAACAAAGAATCAGAGTATAAATCAATTTTCTATGCGAAGGCGACAAGCGGTACAGCGGAGTACGTTGGCCTAGAGGCAGAAAACTACAGATATGACAATCGACGACCAAGGAGATACGGAACACACACCAACGGCACAAGATACGTTGGGAGGTGTTTCAACTGCCAACAGCAGGGTCACATGATTAGGAACTGTCCGCATAGACATTCAAACGCTGGGGTCAATAACCAGGCTGCGGGTCAAGAATACCCCAGAGACACAAACACTCATGCGGCACACAGTTATTACAGCCAACGACATAGACCGGGGCAGGACGGAAATCATAACAATGATTACAACGGCCACAACAGTAGCCCAGATAATGAGGGAGTAGAACAAGCACCGTTACTACAGATCGCACCGAAAATACCAACACTAATGGTGAATGTCGGAGCTCATACGGTAGAGGCGGTTAGAGACACGGGTTGTTCTACAATTGCTGTAAAAAGTAGCTATGTCGAACAGCACCAATACACGGGTGAATGGAAAATGGTAGAGGTGTTTGGTGGCACGGTCATACGCCTACCGATAGCACTGATAAACATTAAATCACCGTATGTGACGGGACAAGTACGAGCCTTAGTATTCGAACGGGGATCATTCGACGTAATCATCGGGAATGATATCGAGAGAGAAACCATACCACAAAACTATCATTCTAATGCAGCGGTAAGGTGATATTTGGACTGGTCACATTCTGGGACGGAACACACAACAAGACGGCGGTGAGACAACACACGTGTAAGACATTTGTTATACAATATGCAGTATGTAGCATGGCGTCTTTCGACAAGTTGTACCGAAGGAGAGGAAAATAGACGTCGTATCCAAAGTTTAAAACAAGTGCCGGTATCCTTTCGTTAAGGTTTTTTGTCGTATGTATGTATATTGTTAATTGTTATATACGAGAAATGTAAATGATGATATTCTTACAGAGACTGAAGGTGGATTGTACCCAACAAAAGTATGCTACAGGTGGTGCCGAGTCAACGATCGGTTGTCGTTTGTGTGTGATTTTTAAACCTATTTCAAATGTTCTATACAGGGTTACTATGTAGCTATTTTCTGGAATGTAATATGTACATGATGCTATGTTTTTGTACTAGATGTATTTTACAGAGTACAAGTCTGATATGGTGCGTCTATTCTGTGTACTACAGACTTACGGAAAGTCTTTGGAGGGACCACTTAACAGTCCCATTGAAACTGTTAACATAGTAGTTTTGTATATATACATATTGTGTTGAGTTATTGGTTGTTTTTTTTCTTGTTAATTCCGCTGATTGCATCAGCTAGGGACAGATGGAGGGTATGTGGTGATGTAATGTGTATGTACGGTGAATACGTGGAACGGATCACTGAGTGTGTGTATGTAGCATGTAGTGAGACGCGAGGCCGGGTGTGTTGACGTGTATGTTGTTGTACGGAGTGAACGAGGGTACAAGGGAAGCGACTGGTCGGGTGACAGTGGCTGTGTTGTGAGCGAGAGAAAGGTGGTGTGTAGGGATGAATGCGGACGGCAGTTGAAGGTTGAGTGTCAAAGCAAGGAGGTGTATTTTGTGACCGGAGGACTTGAGATGGTCAAATAAAGAATTCTATAATAGTATCGTGTTGTGCTTTCTTTGGGATTCCTGACACCCTCACATAGATAATAAAACTAAATAGCGGCATATAATTATTATAATACGCCGAACAATTTAAAACTAAGAGGAGGTAATTAAAAGTCATGTTTGATATTTTTATTGTCGTCTGTTAACTGTCGTCACGGACGGCTGCTTTTAACGAAGGGGAGGCAGGGGGAGCTATTTTTAAAACCCAATAAATAGCTAATTTGTTCTCGAAATTGGCGGGGTTCAAAATGAAAATATTTAAATAATTGAGCACGTCGATCCTTTGACAGCAAGAATAGCCACGCGGACCGTTGATGTTACGTCAATTAGACAGTGTCGCTGTAGCTGGTCCCATACTTACCGACTTTTCTTTTGAAGGATTAATACATCACTCGCTACAGAACCCAGAAACATCACGCGTTAACGTCATTACCATTTATTGTGCGTTAATCACCTGACTAGCCCACCTCATTCCACCCACACCCCATCCCCTTGCGTCAATGTGCCAATATACATCAAAGTATTTATATAGAGGATCAGAGCATTGGTCTAGTCCACAAATACTATGCCAAAGTTCTTATCTCTCGGTCAATAACAAAAAGGTCAACTTGGGCGTGGGGGTGAAGAGGGGGTTTAGTGAACTAAGTCCCGCTGAGCCCAAATAGTTTGAAAATACATACAGCCGCTGCTAAATAATATTTTGATTTAAGTGTTGATAATTTTAAAAATTATGGGTGTCAATTAATGTGATTTGTATTTTTTTCGTTAGCATATTTGTAAACTTAGAAAGCATCATGGTTTATAACAATAACAAGTTAAAATACTGTAAGATAATGTACATAGCAACGTCAACGTTTGTTAAATACGCGGTGGAAAATTATTATATAATAAATTGGAGCTAATCATTGTGTTGCATCTGTTTTGCTGTAGGCCTTTCCTTGGTTGGCTTCTCCTGGCGGCTTTGTCCAACAATATTGTGTTTTGTTTACGTTTTGCGTCAATCAGAGCCTTTGTACCGTGTCGGCTTTCTCTTTTGATCCTAGGCATTGTTATGTAATGAGCGTGACTTTTTTTCCTACAATCAAAATTTTCTTCCAAACGCATCTGCCCCATGTTTCTTAGGTTCAATACATTTCTATATAATAATTTTACTAACTTTTAATTCGCGTGAGGGGTGCTTAAAAACACTATTAGTAGCAGTGAAGGACAATTATCCTCACCCTCACTTTCCAATCCTCTACCCCCCCCCACCCCCATCCGTGGAAGCAGCCGAAAAGGAAAAGAGCAAGCAGAATATGTATTATCTCCTCTTAGTTTCCATTTTTTAAAAAATGAATTATCTGCCCTTACTAGCCGTCCCTTTCTTTAGACATCTACTATACAAATGAACATAGGATTAATTAAATGTAATGTAATGTGTGTAGGTTGTATAAGCAAAAAATGAACATAGGATTAATTAAATGTAATGTAATGTGCGTAGGTTGTATAAGCAAAAATTTTATATAATTCATCTAAGATATTTAGTTAAAAGTATGTAGATTGTAATTATGTTAAACACAATATTAATAGCATTTAATAGAATGCTCTAAAGTCCACGGTTTTCATCGCGTTTATTTTTAGATACCAACATGGTAAGTTGATCTGACTTGCTGCCTTCAACACATCGCAAAAATAGTTATGCTTAGTTCAACCACCTTTACTGCCCAAAATTATCACGCTAATTACATAACAAAACTTAGGATCAAAACAGAAAGCCGATAAGGTTCAAAGGCTCCTTGACACAAAATGTCAAAACACGGTGTGCCTAAATTTCTTTTATAATTAACTTTTCTACGGCGTATTTAATTAAATACGTAACAAAAGTTGAGATTGTTGTATACATTATCTTACAGTATTTGTACGTACAATTGATATAAACCATCATGCTTGTAACGTCTATAAATAATTTATGCTATCAAAAAATACAACCCACAACCATAGACATACACAATTTTACAATTCTTAACAAATAAATCAAAATATTTCTAAACCCCCTCCCCTTACCGATTTCCCCCTCACTGATTTCCCGCTCCCCCGCAAAAGTCCATCATTTAATCTATAGGGTTAGGGTATTGTTGTGGACAGGTAGGGGAAGGGACGGTTTTGTTTTTTATGTTAGGAAGTCCGATTACTCACTCAAGCGGAATGTAAAACAACTTAATTAAAATCAAACACGCTTAATATAAACATCTTCCTTTTGCAATTGTGTGTCCGCCCATTCCTTCCCCTCTTGTCCCCCGTGGAAATTCAACATGGACACAATATGGACGGACAAGGCCGACTGAGAAGAAGCCTAACAAGGAATGGCATAAAAACAAACAAGCAAAACACAATGATATGCCTAAATTTCGTTTATAATTAACATTTCTAGAAAAATTGACCCATGGTATTAGAGAAAAAAAATTGACAGGTATTAGAAGGGGGGGGGGCGGTAGACTTTTTCGGGGGGGGGGGGCGGATAATGTTAAAAGTATATATTTTCTATATAAATTATATAAATTTCATTTCGTTCGGGGGGGGGGGGGGATGCCTGGAAGAAACTCTGATTTCAACTATAACCTGTTTGAATTGTGTAAGATTCAACTTGATCCTAGCTCTAAAGCCCCCCCCCCCCCCCCTTTCACAAATCCGCCAAGGGATGAAGGTTGCAGAGCAGGAACGTTCTAGCATTTCGCTAGCGTATAATCAATTCCCTTTATCCCGCCTCATTAAATACCATGCTGTGAGTTTTTCGCAATAGAACCGAAAAAAAGTCACCGGAATTGTGTAGAGTTAATTTTGCGAGTGCGGAATTTACTCTTTCGGAACGTTAAATTTGTCAATTTCCTCCCCCACCCGTGGGGTAGATAAACTGAGATAAACTGTTTCAATGACCACAGCTTACAGAGAAAAAGTCTGGGGAGAATGGGTGGAATACAAGGTTGGGTATTACATTTATAGGGGGGGGGGTTGGGGGGGGGGGGGGTGGCGTACCTAATTATTTCGATTATAGGAAAAAAAGTCACAGGAAAAAAAAGTCACAGGAAAAAACGTCACAGGAAAAAAGTCACAGATAAGGGTTGGATGACTTGTAGGCTAAGCGTGTTGCATTGGAGAAAAATTGACCCATGGTATTAGTAAAAAAAATTAGACAGGTACTAGAAGGGGGGGGGGGAGGGAAGAGCGGGGAAGCGGGCGTATGGGAAAAAAAATCATGCTAGTCCTAAGTTGTCTTTCATTTATAAAGACAACACGAAGTCGATTATTTCTTATGGAGGGACTGACGCAAAATTGTAAAATCGTAAACTAATATTACAAAGCGCTGATAGAAGTGTTAAGGGGTAGGGGTGGGGGTAACTTAAATAACAAAAGTTGCGGAGTTGGGGTTGGGTATTGTTGACGTTATGCGTTAATAACGACTTTGAACTCTGGCGGTCTGTTGCCTAAATACTTTTTTGGTAACGATGGTGTTAAATGTGAGCAGTAAACGTAGTTGAACTGTTGTTACCAGGCTTTGCCGTGCATTGGCGTTAGAAAATCTTAAAAACTGTCTTCTTATTTCACGCGAATTAAAAGTTAATAAAATTATCATATAAAAATGTATTAAACCTAAGAAACATAGGGCAGATAAAGCTCAGTTCAACTGTTTAAATGACCACGTCTTACAGTGGATTGTGCGTTCAGATTTCCTCGCCCCACGTGTGTCCAAAATGTGGGCCGCTAGTCTGGTCAAATTAAATTATAATGCAGGGGTGTTGCGAAATATTTTATACCAGCTTACAGCGGTTTTAATTTTGTTTGATTCCAATGGATAATAAAATCCCCCCCCCCATATCACCAAACCGCATGGTTTTTCTAAACGCGACTAGGCTATTGTGTTTAATTTTAATCTACTTATGCTGGCGGCCCACCTTTGGGGTAAAATACGTACTAGAGGATGGGGCGGGCATCGCTGACCACACCATTCCCCTGTAAGGTGTAGTCATTGAAACAAGAGGCTGCTTTCACGACGGGGGTAGGGTAGGGGTTGGTGGAAAGGAGGGTGGGGGTTATCGTCCTTAACCACCTACTGATAGTGTTTTAAAGCAAATATGTTCGTCCTTAACGACCTACTGATAGTTTTTTAAAGCAAATATTTTCAGTGGCAGCATTGGTACTGTCGAATTCACAAATTGTGAATTACTGAAAAGTAGGAAATAAAACTTAATAGCGGCATATAATACGCCGCGGGTCAGCTCGTCTATATATAAAATTCTCTTCGTAGAGACATTAAAAAACAATAGCAAGTTAAAATACTTAAGATAATGTACATAGCAACGTCAACTTTTGTTAAATACGCTGTGGAAAATTATTATAGAAAAAATTGAGGCTAATCATTGTGTTTGCATGTGTTTTACTGTAGGCCTTTCCTTGGTTGGCTTCTCCTCTGTCGGATTTGTCCAACCATATTGTGTTTTGTTTACGTTTTGCGTCAATCAAAGCCTTTGTACCGTATCGGCTTTCTCTTTTGATCCTAGGCATTGTTATGTAATGAACGTGATAAAAGTGGTCAGTAAAGGTGGTTTGAACTATTATTGTGATTAGTTGGGGAGAGCAAGACACATTAACTTTGTCTTTATGCGATTTCACGCTAATTTAAAGTTAGCAATTAAAAATCACTTTTGAAACTGAGATGGTCGAAAATTGTATTAAATTCTGTATAATATTATATTGCAAAAATAATTACAAAAACAAAACTACAACTGTATACTAAAATCATTTATGTGTGTTATAAATATTACTATATGTATACGATTTACTCATATATATCTAAAATGATTACATTACATTTAATTGAATTGAATTGTAAACTGATTAGCATAATACATAAAAGTATTAAGAAATTCCATGCAAATATACATTTGTCACTTTTTTTCCTGTGACTTTTTTTTCCTGTGTCTTTTTTTCCTGTATTTTTGCATAGAGATAAAGTTGCATTATAGATGTCAGAGTTTGTACGTGATACTAAAGATACCCCGATAAACTATACCATTCAAATCCTACTTGACTGATAAATGAAAGTAGTGGTTTATACGTCCTTAAAATTAGAACCCCCACAGACCCCCCTTCCCCCCCTCCACCTCAACCACACGCGTCTACAAAAGACCACTTAGGGCTAGCGTGGATTTTTTTTTACATAGCCCGCTATCTCCCCTCCCCCACCCCCCTCTTACCTGTCTAAATATTTTTTCTAATACCATGTTTCCATCCCGTTTTTTTATAGCCTCACCCTGCCCCCACTAGCCCGTGAAAAAAAGCCGACAAGGCTGCCGTTGAAGCAAGACGTCAACAATACCAACGTGATCAGTCAAGGCTGACATAGGAAATGCCCACGGCAAAACAAAACACAACACTGTGCAACATTTCTTTTACAATTAATTTTTCTACCAGGTAATAAAAAAAAATCATTCCCTCTAAACTAAACATTTGATGAACATGTCAGACGAATATTGTGTATTTTCAGAGACAAAAGTCTGGCAAAATTTCTTGATCGATGCCCGTGGGTTAGTAACACCTACTCAACAAAGTGACGGGAGAGGGAGGTGGGGTATGAAACCACCGCGAGCCACTCGTGTACCGTACGCCCCCGCACTACACCCTTTGACCTTTCTCCCATGTTTGAATTTTTTTCCAATAAGTTAGCCGCCACCTCCCCAACCCTTCCTCCACCTGACGTATGGGCTGTCGAAAAATTGCGTTGCGAAATTAGAGTACATATTTTTTGTTGTTGACTTTTTGCGTCAATGATAGCCTTTGAAACTTTTGGCTGTTTTTCTCAGTTCGCTGGTTTTTAACACTAAAAAGCCTACTAATTTTTTATTTATTAAACAATGCCAACCATATTTTTAGTAAATGTTCTTAATGCGAAAATACAACTTTTGTCACGAGGGAATTGTGATTGCTTTCATAGAAAAAAAAGTATTTGGTAATTACTATGCACATTTTGAAACTTTTGAATACTTAAAAGGGTACGATTTTTTAGACCTTGTAAAATTCTTACTAGTTATTATTTCAAAAAGTTGTCGTTACATAAGTTTTAATATATACTGAAATATAAGCAGTTTAAATTTGATTGCTTTAGATGCATAAATAAGAAAGCCTTAGCATTTTTAAAAGTACCGAAAAATTCAAAATGGCGGAGGTTTTTGGGTTTCCATTACAACTAAAATTGTTTTCGATCCTTTTTTTTTGATGTTTAATACTTACTTTTATATGCCAAATATGATTAAAATATTCAAAAAGCTTTAGATCTTATACTGCAAAAAATAGAAAACAAGCTAATAAAAGTCTAGTGACAATTTAAGCGCAATTTCCTTATGTTATCCATAACAATTTTAAATCGAGATAAATCATATATTCAGCAAATAAATAATGCAACACAAGTAGTTTTAATAATTCAAAACAAAATAGAAACCAGTATAGAAATTGCGCTAAAAAAAGACAACTATATTAACCTATATCAACGGAAATAGCTTTATTTTAACGAGTAGGCTTACACGATACTCAGTTTAATAAAAAAAATATCATCTTAGGCCCACACGATGCTCAGTTTAAAAAAGTAGTAATTAATTTTTTGTGACCGAAAAAAAGGATATTTTTGAAAACTTACTTCGTCAATATTGCTCAAAATTATGGCAGAAATCGATTGGTAAATGTTTCAAGTCGCTAAGTCGTCTGGTTGCCGAGATATGGGCCAAACACTGCATTTTTTCGAGGTTTTTTGGCTTTTCCGGGAAATCCAGGAAGGAATTCCGGGAATTTTTTTGGCCCATAATCATCCTCGGAACTTGCTTAACATATTTGCTTTGGAACTAGTTCTCGATATTGCTTCGCTGAGGAAGAGATACGACTTAAAGCTGCGGACACACATCCATTCATTCATTCATCCATCCATCCAGAAATGACGAGTTAATAATCGCAATTTTCCGTATGGAAATTGCGCTAAAAACATAGCATATCCCCTTAAAATACATTTTCAAATTCGCAGGGCGCGATTTGTTTTCTCTCTATATACGGTAAATAAAAATAAACGTCAATAGCGGTTTCACAGCGTTTATCCGATAGCCTTCAAACTTTTGAAAGTTGATTAGAATACTCCAAGGAAGTGTTATATAAAAAAATATTAATTTCGTAAGGGCAAAAATGTTAGGGAGTTGATAAATACTCCCGATAAGTTTTCTGGGTGGGGTGGGTGGGGGAGGAAGGAGGGAGGATTTTATTTTGCTTTTGCGGCCCCCCGACAGGATGCGATTTGGCGCCCTAGTCGTTCCCGTGAGCTCTATGGCGACCACAGTGTGATAGGATGGGGCGATTTTACTGCAAATAAAAATTTCTGTTTCTTCCCCCAAAGGCTCACATGGGCCGCTGAGGGCCATGTAATACGCTTCATTTTAATAATCAGAAAAATTAACCAAGGTTATTAACTGGGATGTTTCTTTTTGTCCTTAAAAAATCCAAACAGTTTCGTCACTTTGAGAATGATGCAATTAGCATGTATTTTTAGACAATGCAGTCAGAAATTGAGATCGAGTATCTAAGAATAGACTATTAGTAACGCTAACATATTGCATCAGTCACACCTGTTCGTTTTAAAGAGCCAGGGTTGGTGCGCCGCGACTATGCGCCTAGAACTCTCCTCTACGTCTCTGACACATGGGCGGTCACCGAAGTGTGTTCTACCGTATTATTTCAGTGAGTGATTAATGTACACTCAAGGTTTTCATGCGGTAGTGTAGGAAAACCCGGGTCCAGATATTTATGATTAAAGCGCAGGCTTTGTTTACTTTTAAATAACTCACTTTTAGAAAACAAGGTCTAAGAAAATAGGATTAGTAACGCATGGATCAAACCTTTCTTATGTATTTCGTCAAACTTTCTTCTATTCTCGCAGCAACGCGCGGGGACGGGTACGCTAGTATATGTATATAGAGCAATGTATGTGTGACGAGGATTAAGTAAGTAAGTAATGAATATTTAAATATTGCTTTTCATGTAAAGTTCTTAAAGAATATGCTTTAAATTTAAGAAACATTTACAATGTCATTTAAAAATATTTGGACACATAGAACTGTGGTCATATTCGCTAGCAGAAATTTACTCAGTGTTTAATTATAAGCTTATTTAGTGTACCACAGCCTAAGGGTAGTTTCAATAACAATATAAGAAATCTAACGTACTCGACAATTCAAAAAAGCAATATTTTATATTTTGTTTCCCAAAACACATTGAAATGACAAAACTTTTCGTTAGATCTTCAAGTATTATTAAAATTAAATCTAACAGTTAAATTATTAAGCATATATGTTTTGATTATTATTTAAATATCGACATTGATTTTGAAAAGTCACTTTCTTTTTAACAAAAGCGCATATTATATCCCTAAATTTGAATTATCATCATAAACGTTATTGCAAACCTGTTAACGCATTGGTAATGCATACTATTTGTTACATCAGTAGTTTGGTGCAAAGTGAGTCAAATATGTGTATGTATATACGACACGTATATTTTTATGAGGGTAAAACCGTTTTTAATCCAATAGGGAATAGTTTGTTCTTTTAAATATTAATATTAATGTATGGTTTTTAGACTTCATATATCCCGATTAAGGCATACGAGACACAGTAACACAAATATAAAACACAAAAACAATGTGGTGTTATAAAATAAATGTGGTCCATACATCGGAATTCGATATTCTCTTAATGACAGATTACAGTGAATTGGGAACAGCTACTATTTTAATTCTATTATATAATTTGTACAACTTAGTTATGGGATTGTGGAAAATGAGGCTGACTGTACATAATTGAGATATTACTTTTAAGTGATTAGAACATTGATCTAATAAATTAAAATTTTGCATCTAAGTCTCTAAGTTAACAAGGCTGACATATCGTGCATTTACAACCGCCAAAATGAAGGTTTACTGAGCAAGCAAGATAGATACATCTATTTGATGACGTCGCAGTCCGATCGGGATGATAAACCTGGCTAACTATCTGAATTTATTTGGCATAAGCAATAAAAAACACTACAGATATTCAAGTTTCATACATTTTAAGCCCTCTTCCGTTTTTTTTTGTTGTTAGAAAAGTAAAATATCTATGCATTAGGTTACGTTTGGTCTTATAATTACAGTATATAACTGTTAATTATATACTATTACATGCTTGTGGTTGGCAATGGAATACTAACAATGTCGATATATTTTATTAAACACACAATTTAAATTACAATAATGTTAAAAAGCAATACATATTTTAACAAAAAAAAAAGAATTATGTTTACCTTCCTCTGTTGATTTACTGATAAAAAGGAGAAGCATTTCTGTTCTTGATGTAATGTATTTCTCATGAGCTAAAGATAAAATTATTTCTACAAAGGCCATGTGTCTATTTCCAATCAAAGTCAAAACAATGTTAAATAAATACACATCTGAAACAGCTGTGCCGTGCAACATGGAGGATGCGAATTTGTTCGGCGTGTTTTGGGGTAAAAAATTCCTAACTGCATGAGTTTTTATTAAAAACTCTATTAATTTTAGGTGACCTTTTTCGGCTGCTAACATTAATGCATCATTACCATCTGTATCGACATGATTTACTGTAGGTCCATTTCTAAATAAAATATCAACCACTTTCTCATGTCCATTAAGTGATGCACACATTAAGGCATTTCTTCCATTTTTATTTGTTTTATGTACATCCGTCTCATACTTCAAAAGTATCTCTACACATTTATCATGCCCATTTTGAGAGGCCATTATTAATGCATCATTACCATCTGAATCTACATGACATACATCTGCTCCCTTTTTAATGAGAATTTCTACTATTTTAGTATACCCATTAAAGCTTGCACATAATAATGCATTCTCTCGTTTTTGGTTGACATAGTTTACATCTGCTCCATGATTAAGTAAAACACCAGCCACATTTTCATGTCCATTAAGTGATGCATGCATTAAAGCATTTCTTCCATCTTTATTTGTTTTATGTACATCCGGCTGATACTTCAAAAGTATCTCTACACATTTATCATGCCCGTTGTGAGAGGCATTCATTAATGCATCACTACCATCTGTATCCACATCATTTACTGTAGCTCCATTTCTAAATAAAATATCAACCACTTTTTCATGTCCATTAAGTGATGCACACATTAAGGCATTTCTTCCATTTTTATTTGTTTTATGTACATCCGCCTCATACTTCAAAAGTATCTCTACACATTTTTCATGCCCTTTGTGAGAGGCCATCATTAATGCATCATTACCATCTGTATCCACATCATTTACTGTAGCTCCATTTCTAAATAAAATATCAACCACTTTTTCATGTCCATTAAGTGATGCACGTATTAAGGCATTTCTTCCATTTTTATTTGTTTTATGTACATCCGCCTCATACTTCAAAAGCATCTCTACACATTTATCATGCCCGTTTTGAGAGGCCACCATTAATGCATCACTACCATCTGTATCCACATCATTTACTGTAGCTCCATTTCTAAATAAAATATCAATCACTTTTTCATGTCCATTAAGTGATGCACACATTAAGGCATTTATTCCATTTTTATTTGTTTTATATACATCCGCCTCATACTTCAAAAGTACCTCTACACATTTTTCATGCCCGTTGTGAGAGGCCATCATTAATGCATCATTACCATCTGTATCCACATCATTTACTGTAGCTCCATTTGTAAATAAAATATCAACCACTTTTTCATGTCCATTAAGTGATGCACACATTAAGGCATTTCTTCCATTTTTATTTGTTTTATGTACATCCGCCTCATACTTCAAAAGTATCTCTACACATTTATCATGCCCGTTGTCAGAGGCCATCATTAATGCATCATTACCATCTGTATTCACATCATTTACTGTAGCTCCATTTCTAACTAAAATAGCAACCACTTTTTCATGTCCATTAAGTGATGCACGCATTAAGGCATTTCTTCCATTTTTATTTGTTTTATGTACATCCGCCTCATACTTCAAAAGTATCTCTATACATATATCATGCCCGTTTTGAGAGGCCATCATTAATGCATCATTACCATCTGTATCCACATCATTTACTGTAGCTCCATTTGTAAATAAAATATCAACCACTTTTTCATGTCCATTAAGTGATGCACACATTAAGGCATTTCTTCCATTTTTATTTGTTTTATGTACATCCGCCTCATACTTCAAAAGTATCTCTACACATTTATCATGCCCGTTTTGAGAGGCCATCAGTAATGCATCATTACCATCTGTATCCACATCATTTACTGTAGCTCCATTTGTAAATAAAATATCAACCACTTTTTCATGTCCATTAAGTGATGCACACATTAAGGCATTTCTTCCATTTTTATTTGTTTTATGTACATCCGCCTTATACTTGAAGAGTATCTCTACACATTTTTCATGCCCGTTGTGAGAGGCCATCATTAATGCATCATTACCATCTGTATCCACATCATTTACTGTAGCTCCATTTCTAAATAAAATATCAACCACTTTTTCATGTCCATTAAGTGATGCACACATTAAGGCATTTCTTCCATTTTTATTTGTTTTATGTACATCCGCCTCATACTTCAAAAGTATCTCTACACATTTTTCATGCCCGTTGTGAGAGGCCATCATTAATGCATCATTACCATTTGTATCCACATCATTTACTGTAGCTCCATCTCTAAATAAAATATCAACCACTTTTTTATGTCCATTAAGTGATGCACGCATTAAGGCATTTCTTCCATTTTTATTTGTTTTATGTACATCCGCCTCATACTTCAAAAGTATCTCTACACATTTATCATGCCCGTTGTCAGAGGCTATCATTAATGCATTATTACCATCTGTATCCACAATATTTACTGTAGCTCCATTTCCAAATAAAATAGCAACCACTTTTTCATGTCCATTAAGTGATGCACACATTAAGGCATTTATTCCATTTTTATTTGTTTTATGTACATCCGCCTCATACTTCAAAAGTATCACTACACATTTATCATGCCCGTTGTGAGAGGCATTCATTAATGCATCATTACCATCTGTATCCACATCATTTACTGTAGCTCCATTTCTAAGTAAAATATCAACCACTTTATCATGTCCAATAAATGATGCAATCATTAGGGAATTTATTCCGTAGTTATATGTTTGTCGTACATCCGCTTCATACTTCAAAAGTATCTCTACACATTTATAATGTCCTTTTAGAGAGGCAAACATTAATGCATTCCAATTATTTTGGTTGGTTAGATTAACATCTGCTTTATTATTTAAAAGAATGTATATTGCTTTAGTATGTCCATTAAGGGATGCAGACATGAGTGCACTATGTCCATTTTGATTCATGTGATTTAAACATGAATTATTTGTTATAAGCAGATCTATAATCTTTTCATAACCTTTTTCTGACGCTAATATTAAAGCATTATTTTTACTAATGTTTAAATGATTAACATCAATTCCGGTCTTAATCAGAAACTTCACAGCTTTATATCTTCCATTGTACGCTGCTATCATCAATTGATGCCAATCGTTTTCAATGATTTCGTTCGATAGATGTTTAAACATTATTAACCCACTAACTAAAATCAGAATAACAAACAGTAATATCAAACGTATAGCTAAAAGTATAGTTATTTTTAGGATAGGGCAATAATCGCTCGTAGCGCCATGTTTGAAAAGCAAACCAACAACATGTTCATGTCCTTTTCGAGATGCTATCATTAATGCATTTTCTCCGTCGTCTTTAACACTGTTTATATTTGCGCCGTGTTTTAGTAGAAGTTTGATTACATTATCATGTCCATTTTGAGATGCAAACATTAATGCATTCCAATTTCTCTGATTTACATGGTGTATATCTGCTCCACTTCTAAGTAAAATATTAACTGCTTTAAAATGACCTTGTAGTGATGCTATCATTAATGCATTCGTTTCATTTTCTTCGAGAGAGTTTACGTTAGCTCCATGTTTTAATAGAAGGTTCAATACATTATCATGACCGTTTTGAGATGCAAACATTAATGCATTCCATTTTCTATGTTCTAAATGATGTACGTCTGCTCCATTTCTAAGTAATATATCAACCACTTTGTCATGTCCATTTTGAGATGCAATCATTAAGGCATTCCATTTTCTATGTTCTATATGATGTATTTCTGCTCCACTTTCATTTACAATATCCACCACCTTGTCACGATCATTTTCAGATGCAACAAGTAATGCATTCCACCCAGTTTGATAAACTTGATTTATGTTGGCTCCGTGTTTGAGTAAAACATCTACCACCTTTTATTAAAGACCGAGTCTCTATCCTGCTGTAGACAAGTTTAAAACTATAATAGAGTGTGTAGTATCGCCATCGACAATATTACATTTTCTGAGCTGAACTTGTGTTGTATATTTTTAACAATCATCACAACTCGCGCTTCTGTAAAAAAAAACATAATAAAACATTTTGATGACTTTATGACACTAAATATTATTCCACATAGAAGGTATTAAATTACCAATTAAACCTGCAATGTCTTTATTGTTTAACCAAATTTTAGACTAAGATTTGTTTTTACAAAACAACCCTCTCCTCATTTCCAACTAACTTTTTTTTCTTTATATTTTATTTTTAATAGATTCACTTTTAAAGTTGGTTGGAATTTTGCAAATGTACTTTTACAAGTCAGATAACTTGATGGACTGAACTATATCTTAAAAGAATATCAACTCTACAAAGATTGGATTTTTTGTTATCTATCTATCTATATATATAAAAAGCAATGTATGTTTGTGTGTGTGTGTGTGTGTGTCTGTTTGTCCTTTATGCATTACTACACCTCTCATCACATCGCCGTGAAACTTTGGGAAGTTGTTGAGAATATTCCTGGGGAGGTTTCTGCGAAAACAAAAATTTCAAATTCGCAGGGGTGGCGCCCCGACATTGCGCGATTTGTTTTTTTTCTATATACGGTATATAAAAATAAAAGTCGATTTTGCTTTGGCATCGTTCATCCGATAGCCGTGAGACTTTGGGGAGTTCATTATAACACTCTAGGGAAGGGTTCTGTAAAAAATAATTTTTAATTTCGCAAGGGCGGCGCAACGGGGGGGGGGGGGGGGGGGGGTCGATTTTTTTCTATATACGGTATATAA
The DNA here is from genome assembly GCF_028476545.2 of Physella acuta. Classification (NCBI taxonomy): domain Eukaryota; kingdom Metazoa; phylum Mollusca; class Gastropoda; family Physidae; genus Physella; species Physella acuta. Next base: position 365,141 of record NW_026732091.1, read on the forward strand.
AAATAATAAAAGTGAATTGCAGTGACACCGTTCATCCGATAGACATGAAACTTTGGGGAGTTCATTATTAAACTCTAGGGAAGGGTTCTGTAAAAAATCATTTTTAATTTCGCAAGGGCGGCGCCACAGGTGGGTGCGATTTTTCTCTGTATATGGTATATAAAAATAATAAAAGTGAATTGCCGTGACACCGTTCACACGTTCCCCATGAAACTTTGGGAAAATGTTCAGAATATTCCTGGGGAGGTTTCGCGCTAAAAACATTTTCAAATTCTCAGGGGTGGCGCCCTGGCAGGGCGCGTTTTTTTCTTTCTCTATATGTTATATAAAAAGAAAAGTTGATTGTGGTAGCCATCAAACTTCAGGGACTAGATTAGAACACTTCAGGAAGGGTTCTGTAAAATATCATTTTTATTGCGATTTTCTCTATATACGGTATATAAAAATAAAAGGTATTTTTGGTTTGACACCATTTATCTGATCGCCATGAAACTTTGGGGAGTTCATTAGAACAATTCATGGAATGGTTCTGTAAAAAAAAATCCTTTTTTACTTTCGCAAGGGCGGCGCCACGGGAGGCTGCGATTTTTCTCTATATACGGTTTATATAAAGTAAAGTCTATTTCGGTTTCACACCGTTCATCCCTGTACCATGAAACTTTGGGGAGATGATTAGATCACTCAATGGTAGGGTTCTGCAAACAATTTTTTTTAATATACACGGTATATAAAAAATAAAACTCGGATGCGGTTCATCCGAGTGCCATGAAACTTTAGGGAATAGATGAGAATATTCCCGAGAATATTTCTGCGAGAAAGAAAACTAAATTTTCTTATGGGCGGCGCCATATAGGGTACAACTTTCGTCAATACACGGTTTGGAGCCCAGAGTTTTAGAGCGACTATGTTGGCACTTGACATTCGTTAATCGAGCGTCCTGCATAGCGAGTAAGGGGTACTACTATATTCAGCGGTAAAACTACAATAGGCTTCTAAAAATAACTTTGTAACGCGAAGAAATCCTTCTGTACAGTTTCGTCACCTTGCGAAAGATGAAAAAAAAAACTTTTTGAATATGAGGAGCCTACTGTAGAGTTTCGTCACTTTGCGAATGATGCAATAAGCATCTTTTATTAGAAAATCCAGTCAGAAATTGAGATCCAGCATCTAATAATAGACCATTAGTAACGCTAGCGTATTGCATCAGTCACACTGATGTTTAAAACACGTCAAATACTTTTTTAAGTGTTAAAGAAAAAATCCTGTTCATTTGTGACACTTTAGCAAATGATGAAATCTGCATCATTATTAATAGGATATTATTTGGCACGATGGCGCCTGTTAGTTTTAAGGGGCCAGGAGTCGTACGCCGCGCCTTTGCGGTAGTGTAATAGGGGGTGGGAACCCTGAGAGCGCCCCTCTACGTCTCTGACACATAGGCGGTCACCGAAGTGTGTTCTACCCAGAGGCGTATCCAGGTTTTCATTGTAGGGGGAGCGAAAAGGGCAAAAAAAGGCGCAGAATTTTTAATACGTTCTATATACGTGTATATATATATATATATATATATATATATATATATATATATATATATATATATATATATATATATATATATATACACACATATATATAATTACTAGCTGTATGTCATTACTTCGCTATAATGTAAAATAAATTGAAAGTAGCACTCTGAAGAAATAAGAAAAAAACACACAATGTAGGCCGACAAAACAAAACTTTTATCAATCTAAACAAATATATATATATATATATATATATATATATATATATATATATATATATATAAATATGTATATATATATATATATATATATATATATATATATATATGTATATATATATATATATATATATATATATATATATATATATATATATATATATATATATATATAGATATATATATATATATATATATATATATATATACACTACAACCAAAAACAATGAACGTAACACAATCTGTTTTGAAATTCTTGTAAAAAAAATTTCTTACAAAATAATTCCTAGGAAATTATTTAAGACAAGTGAAATAGGGGAAATTATCACTCTCTTAATATAAATATGTATATATCTACACATTTAATTATAAATGTCAAAACAAATAAATAATTACTCTAGAATATAATGGAATTGCTTAACAGTTTTCGTGTTTACAACATGTTTTTGTCTATAATCACTATTTAATATATCGTCATCATAAATGCTAAAGTATTACAGCATAATGAAAGTTTTTAAAAACCACGCTTTTCATATAATAGATAAACATTCGGAATAACAGCCTACATTTAACTAAAGTTCGGTCTTTGTAGTTCAGAACATATATTTTTAATTAACTACTGCTTGTTTGCGTTCTTTAAAGATCATTTTTTACTTTCTCGTATATACAAAAAACAAATCGAGATTTTTACAGATCTCAACGTTTTACACCTCACTGATACGGAAAAACATAATTTTGCAATCTTGTCCGTATGTCTGTGTGTGTGTGTGTGTGTCTGTGTGTCCGTGTGTAAACACGATAACTTGAGTACCGTTACAGCTAGGTTGATGAAATTTCATATATAAGTATTTTTTCAAAATCGTAGATCAGTATCAACTTTTGAGCGATTTCCGATAACCGGAAGTGGTACTTTTTCTACTTTTAATTTTTCAAAAGCCTATAACTTGATTACTATTTCAGATAGATAAATGAAATTTCACATGTAAGTTAAAGATCTAATTCTCTACCTTCTGTTAAATTTTGAGTCATTTCCGTTGACCGGAAGTAGTAATTTACGCTACTTCCGATTTCTCAAAAAACTAATGTAAATTTTTAAAGTAATAATAATATTGCGCACTATTATGCGCTTTTTGATTTGGCGTTCACTTGGTGTGCAATTAATTTGTCTACGAGATTTTATTCTATTTTTAAAACTTTAAGTATTTAAAATGGATTAAAAATCATGTCTATAGCCCGACTTCCCATCCCCTGTTATTTTATATAAGAATATTCGAGAAAGTTTTGGGGAGATCACTCCCGGTTTATTTAACATAGTGATAGGTATGGGTTAGATCACTGTATTGATTACACACCTTTTTACTGGTAATTGCAAAAACAATATTCACAGAGTTTTACGTTTAAAAAGCTAATTTTCTGGCGGCATGGTACTTTGGTACATCATTATGCGTTTTTCTACATGTAGGCCTACTTAACAGATCAGTTCGGGTGTGTTGGGGGGGGGGGGGGTTCAACTTCATTCACCACTGTCCGGTCACTTTAGGTCAATTATCCAACCCAGTGTATACCTAGATTTGACATTAATGTCGCTTTACACAAATGTGGTGGTGAGGTGTGTGTGTGGGGGGGGGAGAGATAACCAACTCAGAGTGAACATAGCGTCAGTTTTTAGATGACTGTTCTAAACATACATATATATTACACAAATATATATATATATATATATATATATATATATATATATATATATATATATATATATATATATATATATATATATATATATATTACACAAAAATATATTACAGAAATAGATTTAAATAAGTAGCAGTGGTATTATGACAATATTTATTTTACAGAGGGGTCCATGGGAGAGGGGGGTTGTAACTGTTGTTGACCTTGTCAAAATTTCCCCACTACTACGCAGTTTGCTCATAAGTAAATTTAAATAGAGGTGCCACATCAGTTGTATTTGTTTCTGTATTGTAATGTTGTTTAAAATTAATCACACGATTCAAACGGTATATATAGAGTAATTATGTGTGAAGTTTTATGTATAACATTTTCTAATTCAATTATTCGTAAGCAAATACATTATACAGTTGCCTTAAACTTAACACCCATTTTGCCAAGTGGTACTACCTGTAGAGGTTTTTTAAACATTGCAATGCATCATAATGGTTATTTTTAGAATGGCAAACTGATGCAACTGTTAATACGTGTTGTAAACGTAGACACTACTAGACTAGTACAATAATGCTTAATTGCTGCATGAAAAGAAATCTTGTGCCGACCAAAAATATTTTTTTTTGCAAATATCATTGTTTAAAACCCTGAGTTTAAAAAGTTTCCAAAAAGGCGCCACTTTGCTAAAAATGGCCAGAGGGGGAGCGGCCGCTCCCCCTGCTCCCCCCCTGCGTACGCTACTGGTTCTACCATATTATTTCGGTCAGTGATTAATGTACACTCATGCGGTAGTGTAGGTAAACCCGTGTCCTGATATTTATGATCCAAGCGCAGGCATTGTTTACATTTAAATAAATCATTTTTAGAAAAGAAGGCCAGGCGTCTAAGAACATATAATTGATAACGCATTGGTGAAATCCTTCTAATATATTTCGTCAAACTTTCTTCTATCCCCGCGGCAACGGGTACGCTAGTAATAAATAAACGACTTGTTATCGTTAGATGTTTGCATTTTAATTCGTGTGACCGAACAAGTGAACACATACAATTAATTGGACCTAAAAAAATAATTTGTAACAAAGATAGGTTACCTCTTTGACTTTTATAGATTTAAGTCACCAAACTGGAGAATTTGCGGTAGGCTGAAACTACATTCATTAGTATGTCCTCACAACTGAAGCAAGAAGCTCTTCGTAGCTTTTATGACTAGCAGATATTGGCTTTATCCGGGACGATATAAGTATTATTCACACAATTCCCCACTTTTTATCGATACTGTGTTGATCTGATTGTGTTACACTGTATTACATATGAGGCGTGCACACCCTAAAAAAAAACCCGAAAAACATACGTATATTGCCAAAAGTATTAACAGAACAATCTACATAGTATGTGTTATAAGTGAAACCAAATAATGTTTATACCTAGGATAAAGTATACATTTACAATCTTATATGCAAGTACAAGATGTGAATGGCTATGAAATGAACAACTCTCGTGTTAGGAATCCTTCTAGTTTGACCATGATACGTAACTTTATATGTGTTAACAATTAGAGAAAAGAACATAACATAGAACTGTATATCTAAGAAAGTAAAACACACAGGTAAACATTTTGGTTCTCCTAAATTTGGCAATGTGTGTTGAAATGTTATTGAAATATGACGATATTTGTGGAAAATTATTGGAAGACAGTACGCTGAATTTATTGTATGGAGTTTGACAACACACGTTAGTATGGTAAACATCACCTTGTTATTCAGCTTAGTCGTTCGTATTATAAGTATGGGGACATTTTTAGACATGCGGAAAAAAAAAGAAGATGTTTGTCAGATTCTCTGTTTTGTCATTGTTCGAAATAATGTTAGGCTATTATTCTGAATGTGCTATGCTGAAGAGGATACGTGATTCTTGTTTTCACTGTGCTAAGCTGCTGAAAATTATCAGTCTACTTTAATAGTAGATACCTCTTGTTTGAAAAGATTGTAATCAGATTCGACTTAAGCTTTACGGTTAAAAAATACCAGTGATGCCAATTACCTAACCTGGTGAATATTATACATCATTTTATTACATTATTAATATTTAAAACCTAGGTTTTATAATTTTACCACATTCCATTTCCAATTATCTATTTTTTTTTCTTGCTTAGTTTAACTTTGAAGCTTTTTCAACATCATCCAACATGTTTTCACATATTTGCTTTCAAAGGAGCATATAACCCAATGGTTTATATTACACTTTAAAATCTTAAGCCGTTTTGAATTTGTATGTACTTATAGAAATTAAAATTACAATACTTCATTATATATTCAAACATTTGCTCTAGATAGAGCATATCTATCCATCTGTATATCTAAAAAGCAATGTATGTGTGTTTGTTTGTTTGTCTTTTATGCATTACTACACCTTTTATCACATCGCCGTGAAACTTTGGAAAATTGTTGAGAATATTCCTGGGGAGGTTGCTGCGATTGAGGTTTATCACCCTTCATTCGATCGCCATTAAACTTTGGGGAGTTGATTACAACACTTTAGGGACGAGTTCGGCAAAATAATCATTTTTAATCTCGCAAGGGCGGCGCCACGGGAGGTTGCCATGACACAAGCGGTCTTATCAGCAAATGGTTGCTATTGGCGATCAGATAAACAGCTTCTACTGTAAACACTTAGTTTATGTGTCAAGTAATTTTTACGGAACTGTCACGTGCTAGCTCAGAATTAACTTATTCATGTTTAATACTTTTAGACTGTTTTCCTAATGTATTTTATTTTTTAGAAAAATCAATACAATAAATATCGCAGTACTGTATAAGGTAAGCGTTTTTAGGGGTTTTATTAATCTACCGCGACACTTAATGATTAAAGCTAACCAAACTAGTTTTTATGATTTCAAAAGTAAAGCAACACAACAATTGCATTTACGAACTAATCAATGCTTGGTTGATCATTAAGACATTATATCCATTATCTTTCACACGGTTTATGTCTGATCCAAATTTCATTAGAATATCTATCGCATGCATTTGATTAACTCAAACTCAACTGCAAGTATTAGCTTGGTCATAAAATCATGGCCCTTTCTTTTTTGAACAGTTAAAACTTTTAGTTCAATTTGTTTCCTTTTTATTGTGTATGTACTTTTTATCCTAAAGCATAAATTTTTTCATGAATAATCGATTGATGTTTCCATTGAAATATTCTAAGTTTTTGTCTTTAGTATAAAGAATATGTCATCTCATTTTATATCATAAAAAGATGATTTCACTGATAATTTAAAAAAAAAATATGGTATGGATCCTTATCTTAACCCTGGATCATTTTTTTTCATTATGAAAGTTATTTTTAGGCACAATGATTATTGCACTCTAATTATTGGCTTATGATTGCTTTAGGATCTGCTTTATCAAAAAAAATATACACAGCTTGGCATCTATTTTAAAAACAGCAAGAAATCAAGACTTTTTTTTAGAAATATTGGCTTTAACTGGTCCACAATCCAGATGAAAATATGTCACTCTGACATGTCGATTTAATGAAAAAATCATTGTTTAATGCCATTATTTTATTAATGTCAGTTCACTGTTATATAGATTTTGCCAGCTCAACATTTTGCGATTAAGCAATTAAGAGAAACTTAAGTAAATGGGCCTGTTTTATTAGGTCAACTAGATTCAACATATTCCTGTTTCTGTGTTCGTTCAGGAAAGCAGCATACGTTGACTCAACTGAAATATCGATAAAATTGAAACATATTATCTATAAAGTTTGCGATCAAGACGAGAAGGTGATGCAACAAATAAAGCATAATCAACAAAATATTAGTTAATAGCAAATATCAAACCATTATAATGTAAGGTGTCATTTAAACTAAAAATATTTTATATGGAAACTTCTTCTTCTTCGTTCGTAATTTTTTGTGTTGGAAGGGATCGAGCCTTATCTGCCAGAGGGTTTGAAATCGAGACTTTTTTTGAATGTATCAACCATGAGCTTTGCCGACTCGACCATGCTTCCATAACAATTAAGGATTACGTGTCAACTGGTTATGCGCCATTGAGGCCATTGACTCCGATTTCAGCCTCTGCTTTTCTTTTTGGATTCGCTTCCATTGCCTTTGTCCAACCAAGAGCCTCATCTGCCCGAGGGTTCGAACTATATGGAAACATCGTTTTATATTATATCCGACGCAATTTGTCTTTGAAATATTATGTTAAAATTAACATGATTATTAATTAGTATTTAACTCAAGTTCCTGAGAAATCCAATGTCAAATTAAAACAATCGTCTAGACAATGTATACCATTAATAGATTCCGTTTGTTGTTTCAAAATTGTATGTCTTTCTATTAATCTCTGCTTTGGCAGTCGGGTGCGATTTGGCCAGGTTCTCCGCGTATAGTTCAGAAACTTGGTTCTGTTTATTGGTCACAGGATGGTAGCTATACTTCACTACTCACACCCAGTATGACCCGTTGACTAAAGCGTTGATTAAATTATTGATTAAAGCATTGATTTAATCGAACCAGTAGCTTCAACCAGAGCCACCATTGTTAAATAACCCGTTGCAACTTGGGCTACCCAAAGACCATAATTGCGCCTACATTCGCTTTAAAGTATTCTCTTCACTTTGAGTACGATTGACCAACATTGGACGACAAAACAGAACCGCAGTTTTCACTTCGCGCACATGCGATCTTTTTACTTTGGATTGATTTTAATACGTAATCATCCTATGGGTACAAGTGAAATGAACATAATTTGGACATAATGTGGTAATTTCGGATTATAACTTTAACCAATGCCGACAACTGCTTGTAAAGGTCTTCTTATACAGGTCTTCCTGTGGCCAAACACTTTAACAAGAGTGGACATGACATAAAAAAGGACTTTTGTGTAACCGCCGTTCGGTTTTGCCACAATTTTAAAAATCGCATTTGCACTGAAACGCGACTAATACTTAAATTTGGTACGCGGGCACCCGACGGTTTGAATGAACATGTATTTTTCACCTAACCAACCCCCCTACCGCATACACCACGCCCCCAACCCCACCCCTACACGGTGTCTACGACACGGACATCAATAGTCACACACTTTTCACACAAATTAGAGATTGCAGAAAGCTGCTCAGAAACAGGAATGAAGTTCTAACAAAAACTCATTTCGATCATCTTGGTTTTATTGTGTTTTATGGAAACGACGTATTTCCGACTCTTCGAATTTCACTGCAACTTTTATTAACAGTAACAGTTTCAATTGCAAGCTGCGAGCGGCCGATCAGCAACTTGAAACTTGTTTTGTCGCACATACGTGCATCAATGGGTCAAGATCGTCTCAGTGATCTTGCTCTTCTTAGCATTGAAAGAGAAAAATTGGAAACAGTAGATTTTGATTGAGTAATTGACCAGTTTGTGACAGTAAAGTCAAGAAAAATAATCTTATGTAGACTAATGCCAACCAGTATACTACGTTGTCTAAGTGGGTCATGTAATATAAATTATATGAATTTGCCTCTTTAAATGCAAAGTTTTATTAAAATTCAAATTGTTTCCCTTATCTAATATAATAGAAAAATGTGATTAAACGGGGAGGGGGCTAGGGCGCCAATTTTATATTTTGTCTCCTGGCACAAAATAACATAGCTTCACCTCGGCCTGCCGATTTTATTTCGCGAAAAAGCGCGCTACATCCACCACCTACATCTAGGAAAATCTGGGAAGTGATTTTTGTTGGTCACTGTTTCTTAAGGGTATTTGATTTTTAATTACACAGTCAAGGTAGAAAACAGTTAAATCAGCACGTAAAGGCTCGTAGCCGTTAAATTTCTTGACTTTGACTGCAGCTAAAATGAGCTTTTTTTTCCAAACCATTTTGGTGCCCCTATGGTCGGCGTCCGGGGACATATGTACCCCCCCCCCCCGGCTCCACGCCTCTGGTACATTGGCTTCTAACTTAAATCTTTCATGCTAAGAATATTTGCTTTTTGTAATAGGTATAGTTTTAGTAAATTTTAGTTCCTTAATACAATAACACCAGATTATTCAAATAGCACATTTAGTGTTTATTGTTTATATCGATTACTATATCGCTTAATACCAAGTGTCGTAAAAGGCTTGCCGTCCGAAATTTGCATGTTTTCGACAAGCTAATGTGCTTACCCTACGCACTAGCTAATGTATAGTGTTATTGTATTGTTAAATTACATTTCTCTATCTGTTAGAAGGCATTTATTTTAGTGACTTAATTGTTTAGTTATTAGCTTAAGCAATTCGCATTTTAACGCTATCTAGACTTTCTGGTACAGCTACTTCTTTATCTAATATATAGGGATAAGTTAAATCTTTCAACACGATGGAACGATGCACTTTATGCATATAACTATGTGAATTCTAAAAGTAAACAGATAACAGCCCCTGGGAAAGTCAATATTTGCTCCTATTGAAATGAATGCAAGTGCATCTTTGTAAGGTTGAATATGTCCCAAAGAGATTCTGGAACAAAATAATAATTTTATAGTAAAACAATGAATCATGGTTTATATTTTTTATAATGCATTTTAAGTCGGTCTTTTAGAACAAAAATAGCGGGCTTTTACATATGCTTGTCTGGTATTTTCAAACATGAAAGAGACATGATAAACGACAGCAACAACATATTTTTTTTTATCTTTATAAACCCTTGAGAATATGTATGTTATTGTAAGGCTAGTTTTGAAATGAATAGACAAGCAAACAAAAGTAACATTTGGAGAAAAACATTTACATCAAGCAGCTTTTTGTGCTACGTAAAAAATGCAGTAAAATAAGAAAAACATTTAATGGAGGAGAGCGCATTGTATACACACAAAATATATTCAAAACACAAAAAGAGAGCTAATAACTTAATCATAAATGATTCATTTTAAAGTTAAGTGACATCACACGCATTTAATAGCTTTATCCATGCAACTATAAGAGGACATTATCGAATAAATTAGAAAACTATACTACATATATTAGTAGAAGACACTGTAAATGTAATGTTAGATTGACTAATTTTTATCTTTGCCTTGTGAATCCTTACATTGTGAGAGTAATGAAACAAAAATAGGAAAATTAATTAAATGCTACTCTGTAACAAGGCACGGAGAGCCAAACAAACGCTCATTAAATAAAAGTGGTTAGAAAATTTGCAAAAAAGCACAAAGCTATGATACACATAACCACTCTCCCCCTTCCCCTCAAACTTGCCTCGCGCTACTGCTACTTGCCATGACCTAAATTCCCCGCAACATCTTGCTCTACTCGTACATTCATAGTACGTCTCAGCCCACAGTACCCTTATCGTTTCTATTTCTAAACTTGTAAGAAGTTGAAGTCCAACAGAATAAGGTGTTTGTGTGGGTTGATGTGTGTGCATATGTGCGTGCGTGCGTGTGTGTATGTGTGTATGTGTGTATGTGTGTGTGTGTGTCAGCACCCCCCCCTCTGGAAACATTAGCCCCCCCCCCCCCCCCGTGGCGGAACTAGAAGAAAAAGGCCACCCCGCAATATTTGTTTTTTTGTCCTCTTCAATTCCACCGGGTCTTTACAAAGACAGATAATCTTGTTGTTATATTTCTATAATACCCTATCTACATTTGTGGAATTTCCAATTTCATACAGCATTCGGATGTTTCTGGTGCCTATTCTGTATTTTGCTTTGGTTAGAAGATTTTAAAGAAATAGTTGCGCAATCGTAACACGGCGTAGAATATAGTCTATAGCTTGCTCACTGATGTCAGATGCATTGATTTACTTAAAAAGATCTATGGACATGGTTATTAATAACTGCATGCAGCAACGTACACTTAATCAATTTCTTTTTGTACTTTCTCGTTTAAGGAATGTATAGGGCGTTTTTAATGAGTGAAAATAGTGTTATTCAAATCCTCGATTCGGAAAAACAGCTTTAGAATTGTATTGGTATGCAATACCCCTGATATGGAGCTACAGGGCCTTCTCTTTTTAGAGCAATTTGAAAATCGACAACACACATCGTATTTTTGTATGGTTTGGAAACGTGTAGCGTTACCAAGGCAAATACATAAAGGATTCAGTCATTTGCAAATCAATATAAAGGGTAGATTCTTAACAATAAATGGCCTAATTAATTGAAAATGAAGCCATGTCTAAAAGCTCAAAACAACAGTCAATATACAGGGACATTAAATTTAGTGAATGGAGATGGATCGGGCAAATCCGGAGAATGGAATGGTACATTATCTTAAGGAACGCGTTTGAAGTTCCAAGGGGAAGAGGAAATTAGGCGGGCAAGGAATTCTGAAGAAAGCAATGTAGAACTAAACATAAGTGCTGTCGGGAAAAAGTGGCGAAAATAAAGAGAGTTGCCAAAAACCGAGTCCGGTGAATTAGTACGACTACAGCCCTTTCCTTATACGGGATTCCAATAAAATACGTCAAAACAATTAATATTATCTATTTATATTATGTGTATGTGTTTGAAACATAAAACTTGAGCTTAATTTTAGTTAGATCACATTTTATAGCCGATTCTAATGGAATTGTGCAGGGCAGAAATATGCTGATATAAGACGGGTATATACGAGAACTTTAAGGAGAGCTCCCGTAACCTCATTTAACATTTAGTAACTATTGGGAGTAAAAAGAAGAAGATTTGTTTATAAAAAGAAACTTCACTAGCATATCTTCTTAAACGTGATTTTATCAAAGCTTTTCACTTTTAAATTGATATTTTTTAACTGAGTTCAATACAGACACAATAGCATTAATTACAGTGTTTTAAATGTATTCAACATATACTTCCAGCAGCTCACGTTTTAGTTCTCGAAATATAACCTAGGATCTCTCAATCTGAAAGATGTAAGTAACACTAGATTAAAAGTATGAAGAATATGTTCACAAACAGGTATTGAATAGAATTATTGGTCACTAAATACAAAATCTACCTGGAGCTAATGGGATATCAATTAGTAAGGAAGCAAATCAAAAGATTATGTAACGGCTCATTTGATATTAGCTGGCTAATCTACTGAGAGCTGCAGTCTACAATTTTCCAGAAACCGAAAATGCCGCCGTAGCCACAGATTCTTTGTGTACAGGATGTGATCAAGAATGTCAATGTAACACAACACGTTAGACTTGGACAACCAATGTAACGGGCCGTAAACATTTGACTTCCTGGGTAAAACCCAACGTCACGCTTGATATATTGCCATAGTTCCATGATGTGTGGACAGATGAGGCCGGAATGTACCTTTCAAATATACGAATATTTATATCAGCATCCATTGGAGGTATTGAGGCATTTTCGATCCGACATTAAATAATGTGGAAGCTTATCTTTAGGTCGTAGTAACGGTTGTGCTTGTTAAGTTACCAGAAAATTGGGTCCTATGTCCACTCAGATTTAATGAAAATAAAGACAGCTGGGCATAATGCTGACCACATTATTTCTTCATAAACCGAGGCACTGTAACAGTCATTATATTTCTCTTGCTGTATTGGAGATAAAGATCGAATGGGTAACTTTCATATGTTTGATTGGTATATAACAGTAATAACAAGCCTGAGCCTACTTATAAAAACAAATATTTTTTAACGCGTTTTTATATTTTTTTTTATACTTTCTTGTATGCAGAGTATAGAGGAAGTATTATAATATCGGTGCAATCACCTGCAATTATAAAGTTTTCACCGTTTTATACCTCAGTACTTCATCACATACTGAGTATAGGGGAAATATTCTAAATCCAGATACATCAAAATTTCGGCGTTTTACGCGTAATTGAATCAGAAAACTTGGGCTTTGCAAATATATCTGTATATCTGTGTATGTTTCTGTGAACATGATAACTATAGTACCGTTAAAGCAAGTTGATGAAATTTTATGTATAAGTATTCAATGAAATTTGTAGTTCTGTATTAACTTAAACCGATTACTGATTAACGGAGGTGCAACTTATTATGCTTTCGGTTTTTCAAAAGCCTATAACTTGTGAGGTGGATTGTAATGACTGACGAGAAGCCGCGTTGGTTGTTAACAGTCTTTATTATGTACAGACGCCATGATGCAAAGAGAGAGGGAGCAAGTGGCCAGAGACAACTATATATAGATAACAACATGTAAGGGACATCACTCAAGATAACAATATAAATATAATGCTAATACAGAGAGTGAGTTCCCTTGACCTCACAATTAACTCAATCTATTACATCCCTTTACCCTTAGAACACAATAACACATCTCTCAATAGAACAATTGATAGTATCCTAAAATCACCAATTATATTGTAACATGAACACTATGGTAGATTACATCCTTACAAACAATGCACAATATGCTACAACATAATCAAAATACAAAACAATAATGTCAAAGTCCTTTTGACCTTTAGAATCATAGGTCTAACTTATTTGGGACTTTGATTGTCCTGCTTGACCTTCTCAGTGGCTTTTGATTTGGTGACTCAAGATTCTGACCATCTGGATTCTCTATCTCAGGAGGTCTAGGATTTAAATCATTAACTCCAGAATTTACATTTTCTGACTCCAGACAACTTGGTTCACTCATATCAACAGAACTTGGTTGTGGGACAAACTGAGTTGGTGTGAACTGATCAGACTTGGTGGGATTGACAGATTCACACTTATTATCTGCACAAGTTATTTTTAACTTTATAAGGCACAGGTCCTGTACATTGAACAATTTGACCTGGTATCCATTTTTCCTTTTTCCCATAATTTCTTAGATACACATTCTCATTAACACCAAATTCTCTTTCAATGAATGTTTGTCATGATTTAATGGAACTATTTTTGAATTGGCATCTGAAAGTATTATGCTATTATTCAGATCCTTAACTGGCATAGATTTCTTTGATTGATCAATTTTCTCAGGTAATCTGATAGTGCTTTCCTGGTAACCAAAAATACTGTTTAAAAGTAATATTCTGGACCATATCACTTTGCAACTGTGATCCAGTATTTGAAGTGGGTGTATTAAATGGCAAAAATCTTTTTTCTTTTCTTTTGATGTTACCCTTTTAGTTTCTGTAAGTGCTAATGATGTTAGCAAAGTTGTTTGATGATCACATTCCTTCTTACTAATGTATTTTCTTTAAAACTTTTGAAATTGCCATATCCCCATAATCATTTATTAAGTTACAAATACTTTGTTTAGGCAACTCTGACTGATAATGGACTGCATCTTCTCCATCTTTTATATTATCTTCACAAAGGGTTTTAATTTCTTATTTTATATGGCCTTAAGTCATCATTCACAGACTCTTCAGGCCAACCATTCTTACAGTACTCATATACTTTTATTAAGCACTCATCTTTTTGTGTTTCTCTTTTAATATCATTCACATTTATATTGGAGTTATCCATGATAGTGAAGAGAACAAATACATCTTCTGGTACATAGCTCAGGCTTTGGTTTTTTAAAGGTAATCTACTAAGACTATCTGCACTATTCTCAGATCCAGGTTTGTATTTCAATTCATAATTGTATGCAGTTAATGTGATAGCCCATCTTTGAATCCTTGGTGAGGCATGCTCAGGTAGGGTTTTGTTTTCTCCAAATAAACCTAGCAATGGTTTATGATCTGTAAAGATGGTGAACTTCCTACCAAGCAGAAACTTATGACATTTCTTAACACCAAAAATGATGCCTAAGCCTTCCCTATCTAACTGAGAATAATTTTTCTCAGCCTGATTCAAAGATCTACTGGCAAAAGCAATGGGTCTGTCACCCTTCTCATCCATGTGGGACAAGACTGCTCCTACACCATCTGGTGAAGCATCACATGTTAATACAAGTCTTTTCCCTGGGTCATAGTGAGTTAGTAAGGTGTCAGCAGACAAAGCCTCTTTTGCTGTATTAAAAGCAGCTTCTTGTTGTTTACCCCAGTGCCAAGTTGCATTTTTCTGTAGCAGCTTGTACAGTGGTGATAGTTTACCAGACAGATTCCCTATGAACTTTGCATAGTAATTTATCAAGCCCAAAAAAGCTCTTAGTTGTTGGGTATTTTCAGGTTTGGGTGCTTCTTTAATGGCTTTTGTTTTCTCAGGTTGAGGTCTGATGCCTTGCTTGCTTAATATATAACCAAGAAAACTAATTTCTGTCAACATGAATTGACATTTATCTTTGTTTATCTTTAAACCTTTTTCACCAACAATTTTCAAGACTTTATCTAGTGTTTTAAGATGTTCAGTGTCATTCTTACCAGTTATGTACACATTGTCAAAGTAAACACAAACATTTGGAATGTCCTTAAAAATACTGTCCATGACAGCTTGGAAAATTCCAGGGCTAGATGATATGCCAAAACATAGTCTTTCATATTGGTAGAGTCCTTTATGTGTGTTTATTGTCGTATAGACTTTTGAATCTGGATGCAGTTCTAGTTGAGTGTAAGCATGACTAAAGTCTAATTCAGTGAATTTGTCTCCTCCTGCCAAATTCAAAGAAATTTCCTCAATGTTAGGTATAGGGTACCTATTTAGCTCTATTTGCTTATTCAGTGTAGTTTTATAATCTCCACAAATTCTTATAGAACCATCCTTCTTTAACACTGGCACAATGGGTGTCGCCCAATCGGAATAGTCTACCTTCTTTATAATGCCATTAGATTCCAATCTACTTAGCTCATTTTCAATTTTATTCCTCATTGCATAAGGTGGAACTCTAGCTTTGCAGTATCTTGGATTTGTATCTTTAATGCTTAACTTCACTGTTCTATCATTTAGTAATCCATGATTACCAAAAACACATTTATTTTCAGATATTACTTTATCTAGTGAAGTAAGACTAGATTCTTTTACATTCTTCAATGAACAAATACTCTCCCAATTTAACTTAAGATCACTTAACCAGTTCCTACCTAGTAATGGCGGTCCATTTCCTTCAACCACAAGAAGAGGAAGTTTAACACTTTGACCATTATAACTTACATGAACCATACACTCTCCTATTACCGGAACATTGTCACCAGTATATGTTGTTAGACACTTGTGACATGGCTGTAGAGGCACATGGCTGTAGAGGCACTGATCCTCCTGTGACAGCGTCAAAATCTTTCTTTGTTATGACTGTTAGAGATGCTCCAGTGTCAAGTTGGAAGCTGATGCTCTTACCGTTGATATTAACTGGTACATTGATGGGAGCATGACTTATTGATTTCACAGAGAACAGGCTGAAATCCGGCTGCGAATCAGTTTGAGCATTTTCACAGGTAGAGTGGTTCATTGGTTGGGTTAGGTAGTCTTGGTGAGAGTTAACATAGTGCTGCTTTTGGTTGCGGTACTGTCTTGACTGGCTAGATTTAGCAACAGACGAAGACTTTGCAAAGCAGGCCTTGGCAATGTGACCTTGCTTACCGCACTTATAACAAGTTGCAGACTTGAACTTGCACCGATGAGATGCATGGGGACCTTTGCATCGATGACATTTTTGATAATTATTACTAGATTTAGATCTAGGATTTGAACGAGCAGGCTGTTTAGCATAAGTTGGAATGCTCTGATGGGGTTGATGTTTATTGACTAACCTGCTGTTTACTGCATGGATCTCTGAAGGTGCTAAAGATCTCGCCGCATCTGATGACTGCTGGAATGACATTGCAAGTTGTATTGCTTTTTCCAATTTTAGATCTGACTCGAGCAGCAACTTTCTTTGAATATCAGGGCTGTTTACACCTGTCACAAACTTTTCACATAATCTGTCAGACAGCGTATCGCCGAATTCACAAAATCTACTTAAATGACGTAAAGCAGCAACATATTCTGATATTGACTCGTTTGGTTGACGAGTCCTACTGTCAAATCTAGCTCGACATAAAAACTTTGATGGGGTAGGCGCATGGTGGTCTGTTAGCAATTTGCTCAGCTCGTTAAAGCTCTTGGTAGTTAGACTAGCTGGTGCGCATAAGTCTTTTAGTAGCCTAAATTGTTGAGGTCCTATGACTGTTAACAAAACAGCTCTCTTTTTGGCTTCTATCGTCACGTCGTTAGCTTCTAGGTAAAAGCTTAACCTCTCTAGGTAATCTTGAATGATTTCATCATTCGCATCAAATTCTTTTATTTGGCCATACAGCGCCATAATTCTAGAAATAATTAGCTAATAAGCTCTAGCAAACCTCTTTTTTGCGTAAGTAGGTGCTCTTTCTAGTAGATGTTTATCCTTCGTCGCCAAATGAGGTGGATTGTAATGACTGACGAGAAGCCGCGTTGGTTGTTAACAGTCTTTATTATGTACAGACGCCATGATGCAAAGAGAGAGGGAGCAAGTGGCCAGAGACAACTATATATAGATAACAACATGTAAGGGACATCACTCAAGATAACAATATAAATATAATACTAATACAGAGAGTGAGTTCCCTTGACCTCACAATTAACTCAATCTATTACAACTTGAGTACCATCTCTGGTTGATAGATGAAATTTCACATATAAGTAAAATATCTAAATCTCGTATTTTTCTCTAAGTTTTTATTATTTCCGGTAACCAGAAGTAGTACTTTTTGTCCATGTATCAAAAAATTGTATTCATTTATATAGTACTAATATTTCGCACTACTACACACACATTATTTGCTGATTATTTTATGCGCAATTATTTTTTCGAGATTCTATTCTATTTTTAAAAGTTTAAGTATGTAAAAAGCATATCTGTATACCGAGTTGGGTTCGCAGGTTAGTATGGGTGAGGCGGATGCGGATGCGGAACAAAGGATATATAGGAAAATACTCACCCACCTGGGTGAGCCGGCGGGACAATGACATATAGCAAAATACTCCCAGCACCTGGGTGAGTTGGTGAGCAGCCTGGAGCAACGAGATATAGTAAAATACTCCCTGGGGGAGGTGGAGGTACATAGACATATAGCAAAATACTCGTCCACCTGGGTGAAGGTGGGTGAGGCGGATGGGAAGCCTGGAGCAATGAGATATAGTAAAATACTCACCAACCTGGGTGAAGGTGGGTGAGGGTGGGTGAGCAGCCTGGAGCAATAAGATATAGTAAAATACTTACCCACCCTAGAGTGGGGGATGCGGATGCGGAGTAGGTCAGTAATCAGTGACCTAGTGGCGTAATTTTAATGAGTTTTTAAATTAATTTTTAAATTTTAAAATTAATTTTTAGTTTAATTTTTTAAATTTACATTTTTTAATTTTAAATTTATTTATTTATTTCTTTAATTAGTTTGATTTTAATTTATTATTTGTTTATTTTTTAATTAGTTTAATTTTTACATTTTAATTTTGTAATTTTAATTTATTATTTGTTAGATTTTAATTAATTTGATTTTTAAATTTTGTTTTAAAATTTTAATTAGTTTGATTTTAATTTTTTTTAAAATATAAAGTTAATTATTTAACATATATTTATACGTACTAGTATGTCATTTTTATTTTGATAAATTGTGTTGTTTTAGAACACATCAATGAGTAATCGCAAGTCAAACAGATACTACTAACACCAAATAATTTTATTTAATGATGATTCAGGTTCAAAATCAACACATGTATCTCATTTCCTCTGTTTTCACACAATGTACCTACTTGACAATTGTACTAAAGCATGGAGGTAAGGTTGATGGAAAAAAAAACCGTTGCATTCGGTTCAAATTGTATGAAGGTTGTTCGTCACGTTTAGCTGCCATCCTTGTGTTAGATAAACGAGTACTGGGTTAGTTGCAACGGTTGGTTGATTTAGTATTTTGTAGTTTTAGATTAAAAAAAAACTCTTAATGTTACAAGATGTTACATCCATCAACAAAATGTAATTGTGATTTACTGAGACATTTTACTTAATAATATGAGGATTTTAAAAGTAACGCACACGACTGCTATGAATGACTGTAACAGAGAATATTTTATTAGGAACTACACATTATAGTGAATATGATTTGGATACAGCTAAGTGCGAAAGAAACGCGACGAGATACTGTTCCTAATACAAACACCTTATTGTAACTGTCACAAAATCAATGTTTTACACAAAGCGAAATAAACACTGAGACTTACATGCAGACATATGTTTTGTATCAGTTTTATTGCAGAAGTTACCGAATCAGAGTTCATATTTCTAAAGGGCTTCACTCTTGTTTGATTTGGTTTTCTCTCCGATCACGCCGACCCAATTATACTTTACACAATGTAAAAACAGCAGTAAGGGAGGGGGAGGTGGTAGTTAACACTTAATCACCCGACACTCTAGCCTGTTTATTGGATGGGGCTATTAAGTGGGTCAACTATAAATAAACTACAGCAACTTGTTTTTGTAATAGGACTTGAATAAAAAGGTGCGTAGTTTGCATGTGTTTAACAATTACGAAAACGTCCAGAAACCAAAAATATTTCTATCAATTTATAGCAGGGTTTATTTCCCTGAAACTATCTCGTTTATTCTTAGGGAAAGGAACTCTCATGTGTTTTTTATTATTATTATTATTATTTTATAACTCTATATTTTTTTTTAAAATTAAAGAATCAAGCAGAAAAAAGAATTGCGCACCAAATGAACGCAAAAATTTTGATTATAATAAAGTGGAACGATTGTACTTTCTGAAACAGAAATAGAGTGCAGTGTAATTTCACCGAAAATAACAAAAATGTGATTGATAACAATGTGTAAAATCGTAAAACTAGCTATGAAATTGTGTTGAACTATCCGAAACAGTAATCAAGTTATTAGGTATTTTTGTAGTTTTAGACTTTAGCGACACGGGAATTATAATCAAACTTATTTCTTTAGTAGTGAAAGCTTCCAATACAATACCAGTTCGTTGTGTTTATTGCGAATGGGATGGAAGTCTCATGAACTGTCCGTCTCTCGTGAGAATAACCTTTTATGTGCATATAAATTTATGTTACAGCGAACTTTAATACATAAATTCATTACGGTTTATATTTTCCACTTGCAGTTCAACCTTGTGTACGACCTACCCATCTCGTCTTCACCTGACCAGTGTCCCGCCAAATCTCATACATGTTTTAAAAAAAACGATTCCGGCCGAGCGTGGCTCGGACCACGGTATCCCTTCATATGCCGAGGACGCAGAAACAGGGAACTTTACTTCACCTGCCATGTTTCCCGCCAAGTTCCGATATGCAACTTTATCATTCACATTAAAAAAATATTAAAATAACATAAACATTTTTTAAAAAATGACATTGGCATGAATTTTCTCGAACACGTGCCACACGCCTTGTAACCTAATATGCTAACATCTTAGCTTTCTAGGCTCATATAATGAATGTTTTTACTAATACCTTTTACTTTTATTCTCCTTAACAAACTTGATTTACGCGAATAAGCCCTAATATTAGATCTATTTAAAATTAAATTTTATCTTAAATTAGCCAATTCCATAGCTAAACGAACAAAGATTTATATAAAATAATGAATGTCTGAAATAATTTAGTATAGTAATTCATTATTATCTAGATATAGATAGTAAGAGTTATCTAGATTCTACGACTGGTTTGGTTAAGTCGAGTTTTCTCGTACATCTAGAACCTAGACAGAAAATCATTTGTGTTCTCGAATTAGATGATCCGTGAGCTAAAAAGCAAAGATTTGTATCAAATATTTAAGGACTAAAATAGTTTAATAAAGAAGCTTAAAAAAGTATTCTGGTTTTAAAATGGGTTTTATTTTTAATAAATAAATTTTGTTTTAACATAGATTCTAGATCTATAAATAACTTCCCTATGGTCAAACCCCCTATGGTCAAAACCCCGTTATTGTCAAAGCCCATCTTTGGTATAAAGCTATGGTCAAACCCCTTGTGGTCAAAACTCCGCTGTGGTCAAACCCCCTATTGTCAAACCCCCTAAGGTCAAAGCACCTAGGACCACGTTTCAAGTAATAAATTGCAAACATTTCAGCAATTTTCTAAAATTACTATTACTATTTAATCTTAACTAAGCTCTCCACATCAGCCAATCACTCTCAAATATTTTTGAAAACATAAGCGAAGCTAGGCAGTATATACATAGTTATGTTTTTGTTCTTAAATTTCTAAATATTTTATAACATGTTAGGTCAAAGAAGTTTTTTTAATATAGGGAGAGTCCACATATTTAAATATGTGGTTTTATGCGGCAGGTGCAACAACTATTTTCTAAGAAAATATTGCGTCTAAAAATAGATGCATATAGATTGGGTGTTGTGGTATTCAGGAGAGACGTGTTTTTTCACTATAAGTTTTCGTGACCTACATACGCTAAGCTCAGGCTTTTGCACAACGAATTGTCATGCCATATTCTTTTACATTACATACAACAACATTAATTTTTGTGATCGATACAAAAAAATTGACTGTCTACAAATATTTGTGTTGACAGTTTTTACTTCATCTTGTTAACCGTGGCGTAATACTCATGTAACCTAGGAAGACAACTTTTTTAGTTAAATAATTCGAGTATATAGTGACCTTATATTTTCATTTTATTTTCTTCATTATTTTAAAAAGAAAAAAAATACTCCGAATCGTATTCTATTCCGTCAATTTTAAGCCCATTGTGCTGGTTGATTCCAGTCCAATTTCTTAACTTTAAACTGTGATTTATTTAGCTTGCCTCTTGGAATCCCATTTTAATTTTCTCTGAAATGCCTTAACTACCTGTAAGTCAGGTTTTTCTAAGAAATCATTTAGGAACAGGTAAACAGCTATATACAGTGCTACGCAGCGTTATGGTGTGCCGGCATCTTTTTCAATGTGGGGAGAAAATTATAACTTTTCTTCTATTTTAACGGTTATTAATAATTTATTATTTTATGAACCGCCTATCGCCACGACAAACCGATGTTGCGCTTAGTATATGCGCAGAGGTACATTTATCCCATTGCTGCTTGTCGAGAGCGCCCCTCTGCGTCCCTAACACCTGGGCGGTCACCAAAGTGTGTTCTACCTATT